>NW_016184214.1:0-5293 GCF_001687245.7 Rhagoletis zephyria | reverse complement strand
GTGTGTGCTATGACTGTAAGTTTAGCTGTCTTGAGTAGGTACTTATTAAGCCAGAGTAAGTGAAGTTAAGCTACCGTAAACGAGAGCCCTATACCTATGCTGCGATTCTTTTAAGGCTAAGGCGCTTTTAAAATTTGAGTTGATGCTAAAAATTGGACCTGTCGGAGGAGTGGCAGTATTAATTAACTATTTTATAAAACACGTCCAGAAAACAAGTCCTGAGTTTCAAATAGAATAGACACAAGGAAGTTTAACTAACCATGAAATGTCAAAGTTCTGGTTAATTAAAAAAAAATTATTTAAAAAAAATACAGTGCAATGTATGTAAAATAACAATATGGATAATAAGTGAAACAGAAAATTCTGACCGGGTTAAATGTTGTTGTTGAAAGATAATTAGGAAAAAAATTCGAATTTGGCTGCTTTTATGAAGTTGAGTCTCGTAAAAAAAAAACTTTCAAACTTGATTTCCCAAAAATTTCACTTTTACATGTTCATGTTTCTGGCATATGGGAGACGATATGGAAACTTTAAATTATTTTAATATGCAGATACTAAAATATACGAATATTTATTAGGGTGTTTCAGGGTTTTTTTTTTGGGAACATTTTTTTTTAATAACTGTTAAAATTTTTCTTTTGTCATTTTTTTCGTTTTCGGGGAACCATAAAATTTAATATAAACAAATAAAACTTAAAACATTGGGCTTCTCTTCTAAATCGAATAAGCTTTGATTGAAAAAGAAAAACAAATATCAAAACGCCGATTATGAACATTACATTTCCGTTTCAGATCACTGTGCGGCGGCACGTTTAAATATTAACCGATTTCAAAATCAAAAATATACGGGTCTCCTGAAAAGGCGCAATTTTTTTATTCAAATAAATATCAATATTTCAAGAACCGTGACATTTTTACCAGAAAAATTTTTCCTTAACAGGGAGCTCATCCTTCTACCTACACACCTTCTCCTCAAGTTTGGCAAGGTACTTCTTGGACACCCTGTATATATACATATGTATATAGTACAAATATAATATTAATACCCACTCTTTTGAATTTATATCAAAGCTTTTGTCATAACAAAACACAGGAATATATTTTCGCATTCGACTAAATTAAATCAAAAACTTAATTAATGCCGAAATTGTTTCCAATCTTAATAATTTATTCCACTAAAAAACTTGCTATCTCTGTAGCTTCAGAAAATTAATGCATAGCTTAGTTGCCGAAAATACTTTTCAACACAAAATATGTCTTCTTCATGATAAGTAAATAAGTTAAAGAATTTCCACGTAAGCGAGGAAATTTGCTGATTTTTTTACTGAAGGACTCTATACTTCTTCTCTTCCACATTATGGATAGTGGCATAGAATACGCACGCACGAATTTTGTTTCCTTTGATGTGTATTAAATGTATATGCCTACACATTGGAACATAAAAATTATGCATCTAATGCTATAACTACGGTGACCATATTAACCAACGTAAAATAAAGGACATTTTTTTCAAAATGATTTGGGAATACGTACATACAACTTGTATGATAAAAGTACCTTACCCATATCGTAATTTAAATCAAGTATTTACCAGGTGATTATATTATTTAATTGTCCAATTTCCAATGCTCTAGCGAAAAATGAAGCCAAATCCTTTTCAAGGACTTCGACGAAGCCAGAACACAGTAGTTCAAAATTGGAATTTAATGTTTATAATCCACCAGAGTCTTCATTTTTCAAACAATTTTTACTAAAAAGCAAAAAAAAAGATTTATTTTGGTGAACATTTTTTTATAACATTTCAAAATTTTTGTTTGTGTATTTTTTTTCTTTTGTTTCGAGAGAACCATACAATTGTTTTCAACTAGTTTTTGTTAGGAAGCCTTTATTAACTGGAACAGGAGAATACATTTTCTTCAAAATTGCTACTTTTTCTGCAGTTTGCACAAAAAAATTTAATATGATCAAATAAAAATTCAGAAATCAGGCTCAACTGGTCTCTTGCAAATATTGTAAGCTTTCATAAAAAAAAAAAAATATTAATCAAATGAAGTGAAAAATTAAAGCTCCAATGAATTATGAACACTAAATGCCGGTTTTGAACCACTGTGCAGCAGGGGGTTTATTGTTCTCTTTCAGTGAAACTGGAAACTCAGCGTGCAACACGATCCTGAGCACAACTTTCCCTGTGCTTTATAGATTGTACAAAGACAACCGATTAAATAGAAACCCTTAAGTGGGACGCGAAACAAACTGGGGAAGGTTTTCATTATATTTTATAAGGGACATTTTCATTTTTCATATTCTGCGTTTAAAAGTTTACCTCTGAAAAATGCAGAGCCGATTTAAAGGACAGTTTAAGAAATAAAGGACAAAAGGCGTCCTTTATTTTGAAAAAACTTATAAAGGACAGGGTGCTATAATAAAGGACTGTCCTTTAAAATAAAGGACGGATGGTCACCGTAGCTATAACACATAACATGCAACCCCAATTTTACTTGAAAATATTTCGTTAGCTACTTTTTTCTCTAATCTACACTACCTCAGAGCCTCATTGGGGATTCCACAAATGGCTACTCGTGTTGTGTCGATGGTAGTAATTTTCTGCGAAATATGCAGCAATTTGGCAAAATTTTCACATTTCTTCCTTAATAGCGCAAAATATTACCTAATGCAAGCATAAGTTGTCTGTTGCTTTGCCAACGAGCATTATGTGGGAGATAAAGTTAGTTAGATACGGAGAAAAGAAAACATCGCTGAAGAATAGCATAGAGCTATAAACATTGGCATAGTCAAGTAGTACATACATGCATAAATTGTAGTGCGTATGCAAACTAGTTGGTACTTATGTATGTATGTACACCAGGGTGGTCCAAAAATGCCTGTGAAAAAGTAAAGTCGGAATTTTTATGCTATCACCCCCTAGGACTCTTCTAAACCGAAAAATATACCCCTAGTTTTTTTATTTTGAACCGCAAAATATTTAGAGGGTGCTCAAAGTGCTCTTATATGAAAAAATAACTACTTTTCGTATTCAATATTTTTCGATCGGACAGCTCTGGTTCTCTTCAGGAGATTCCCAATAATAATACCCAATTATTTATTTAACCATTTTTTCACAGCAACTTCATTTCATAGGTTCGCCAAAACCCCCAGAAAATGCCAGAAAATTCAATGGGAGATAAATAAAAAATCTTTAGTATTCAAAAATGGTTAAATAAACCAATCCTAGGGTGTGAGAGCATTAAAATTCCAGCTATACTTTTTTTTTGACCACCCTAATGCACACTCACTCAAGCAGAGCTTATTAAGCAGCTGTTGCATACAATACTGCGCAAACACACTTTTTCTGTATTTATTCCAAACGTGCTCCCAAGTGTAAGTTTCAACCAGTTTACAGCATTTTTAAGCTCGGTCTGCTTATGAATATGTTTGAGTACCGGTGGCAAGAAAAAGTTTGGCATGTACATATATGAAGTATATACATACATTCATACGTGTTTAGTAAGTATGTATCTATGTTTATGCGTAGCTTGTACCATTTGTTCCTTGTGTATTGCAAGAATGGCAGAGTAGCCGCAAATTGTTTGCATTTATGTATGTATGTATGTATATGCATGTGCTGGCGAAAAACTCCTAGTTAGTGTGCGCAAAATTTGTGCGAAAAGTGTTCTAATTATCTCCAACTCGACGAATGCACAGCTTTGCTGCAGTGGGCACTAAATGGCTCTTAAGCTCATAGCTCAAGCATTCCTTTGACAGATTCGACAGCTGCCTTAGAATCAGACTGCTGTGAATAAATTTCCTTAACTTTCGGTTGCATAAAGTTAGGCGAATCGGAATGGTTATTCGCTTGCGTAAACTTAGGTGAGTGCTTGAAAGGTAGATGAATTTTTTTAAGCTCCTTCTCCTTCGAGTGCCTAAAAGCGTACGAATACATTACCGCTGTTCAAGCGAAATCTCAGCCAGCATTTTTAACTGCAAGGGGCGCCTCAATTTGTAGATACGGAGTTGCGCCGTGCTGACGAACACATCGCTGGCGCCTAAGTGTAGGCTACCGAATTTTGAAATAATCGTCTTCTTTTAAAAGTCTTTTGTGTAAGTCGTAGTAAACTTTTGTTTCCCAACATCTTCTTAACTGCACAAAATGTTAATGACTTTTATACGAATGATTTAAAAAAAAATCGGTGACAGATTTATATTGATGACTTTTGTAAATAAAAGTCTTCAATAACTGTTATCTAAGACATATAATATAAAAATCAAAAATAATTGCTATTTTTTTTAATTTTGCATAAAAATTGCAAATAAAAATTTATTTTCAAATTTGAGTCTCTGTAAAAAAATAAATCGATTGGTATGTACCACTTAGTTGTAGAACATTTCCTTCATAGTGAATTTTTCGTTGACAGTTTTCATCAATAACGGTTATGTTCGGTCCCTGTATTTTGTATGTATTCGCATGCAAATAGATGTAAAATAAAAACAAATTATAAAAAAATAATTCATCTTTATCGTAACTGGAATTTTACAAAACAATACTTACATCGTATATTTTTTAGGCGAACGCTCGAAATGGCATTTAAGTTTAAAACAAGCAAAAGAAAACTTTAAATTAAAAATAAATATGTAATAACCTAAATTTTTTTTAACAATTCGACTGTTTCATGCCGCCAGCTTTAGTTCCGAATGGAGATTACAAAAATCCAAAAACAAAAAAAAATATATACTAAAAATAGAGAATTCAAAATTGATAAAATATGCAAAAAATTAAAATGTCTCACAAACACACCCTTCAATTTCTGCCCAGTTTTAAAAACTTTAACAAATATTTAGCCAGCATAAATCATTGCAACTTTGTTGTTGCTGCTGATTGTCCAAACTAAGTATTTTCTACTTAAATTTTTTTACAAATCATTTTTTTTTGTGAGTTTCGCTGTAAAGTAGCTGCTGCCGCTTGTCGCAATGCAGTGGCTCAACACTTTTTTGTTCGCCAGTACAAAAAAAAAATCTGTTTAGAAAAATATGTTGTGCATGCATGCTTNCAGTGGCTCAACACTTTTTTGTTCGCCAGTACAAAAAAAAAATCTGTTTAGAAAAATATGTTGTGCATGCATGCTTGCTGCGCGCTGTGGTCTACTTTTCGGCGCTAACACCCCAGTCATTGCTGATATGCCTGCTGTGATTTCAGCGCTCGCTGCGCCAACGAGTTTGCAAAACAACTGATTTTTTCGCTTTTATTTCAGTGCTCGCTCATATTTGTAGTTAAATTTCTATATATTTTATTACTTTT
>NW_016184213.1:0-5293 GCF_001687245.7 Rhagoletis zephyria | reverse complement strand
TTTTTTTTTTTTTTTTAATTTTATGTCTCCAAATTCACTATCGTGCATACTCTCCATAAAACTTCCCACATTTCCCAGCTATACATATTTATGTATGTATGTACATATATATATTTTGGCCACAACCAATTTTTCTACATCAAAATATTTCATGTTTTCGTTTTGAGCTGTGGGTATAATTACCGCACATAAAATCAACAGCAATAAAATGGCAACAACATATTCATAACAATAAAATATGCAACCAAAAAGGCAATGAACAAAAAAAGAGCAACGCTAAGAAAGAAGGCGGAGAAGCCAAGAAGAGAGGAGTAATGGAAAACAAATCATTCAGGCCAAATTAGTTTGCTGCATTGAAAATTACGCGACATACATATGTACATACATTCTTACTTGCATGGCGGCAATAATAGTAATACATAGTAATAGTGCAGCAGCAACTTCAATAAAACAACAACAACATGAAAAGCAACTACATATTATAAATGCAACAACAATGCGATACCAACTAAACAAATAAATTCACAAATAAACACTTTGTAAGTTTATTGTACGTAATTTGTTTTTGTTGTGGCGTAGAGTTTGTGGCTATTACAAAAACAAAAAAAGAAGTAAAAAGAGGTGGCACAGCACTCTACTACAGCGACGCTTGGGAATGGGGAGCGGAAGAAACGCGAGTGCTATGTGTGTGTTGAGGGCGCTAGCTTATTTGCTGTGTGCTGGCTGCATGGAGGGTGTGTCTTAAGTGTATGTACATATGTAATTGTTGCTGTAGCTGACTGCTGGATGGCTGGCTGACTGACTGGTTAGCTGACTGTTTGTTGCCAACGTTTTGTTCACAAACTCAACTGCAAATGTGCAGCCACAAGTACTCGTAGACATGGCAGACATACATACATACATACATACAAGCATAGTTTTAAACTTGCCACACCAGCTATCAACCAGCCATGCTACATACACTTCACTCACATCCAGAAATATGCACAAACATATATACATACGCGAAGCGCTGTCGCGGCACGCAACCAACCAAGTAAAAATTTTTCAAGAATGAAAATAAACATAATTATTTGTTTTTCGTTTGTCTTTTTCACTCTACATGCAATTGCAGGCGTATCAGCAGCTAAATTGACTTTGATGAAAGAAGGAGTTAAAAGTTAAGGTGTTGATGGTGGCAGATATTTGCCTCTGACGCTGGCGATTGTTTTAGTGTTGGTGTAATTCGTGTTGTTGCTGGCGTACGTGATGTCGTTTCAACAGCCAGCAGGCTGTTGGCTGACGACTAATGTCTGGCTGTTTGATTGTTGTTGGCTTTAAACTTTACGCTGCCGACTGCTTTGACGGTGACCAGTGTTGCCAGAAAACTACTTTGTTTCTAGCTAAAAATTAAAAATTAAGAGCTTTTTTGAAGTTGAGCAGTTATCGACATTTTCCGCAATTTGAATAAACGCAACGAATTTTATAAATTTAAGTGCTAAAAACAAAGTTTTACCAAAATAAGATGCTTACATACATACATTTCGAATTCATATCCATGGCACGTATATGCATATACTTATTTATATAAACTAGACAATGAACTAAAAATAAGTTTGAAATCAGCAATTTCAGATATTTGAATTTAACATAAATGCTGGGGTTGCGAATCATTTTTTCGCAAAATTTTTATAAAAAGTTGTATTTCCTTCTCTCCTTAAGGTAAAATTACTAAGGTAAATACAAAATCCGCGCGTTCAGAAAAAGGATTTCCTTTTAATTGAGTTTTGAATTCTTTAACCTTGATCCAGGAGTTTATGGTGGAGTCTGTATTTTCTTGTGGATACAAATGTGTGTTTCTTCACTGTTTATCAACGCTTAAGTTTTGGCTTTCCTGTGCTACCGTGGCCGCCTGTGGGAGAATACATCGCCTGAGCTTATCGGAGCCCGAATTATTGCCCGGTATAATTTGTGTGCTCCCGCGCACGTTGCAGAAACTAATCGACTTACTGGCCCATTTTCCGTTGGCTTACGCGCCATTTGCAATAGGAATGTAACTTTTCTAAATATTAATCGAAATAGAAAAACATGAAGCTATCGAAAATGGCCTGATATCAACAAACCCAAATAAATTCTAGTCAACATTTGTACAATGAAATAACAGATTTTTAATTTTAATATATTACCAAATACAACTAAAACTTTCTGGAGCTAAAAAATGGGCTAGATGATTTTGAAAAGAGCTAAGACAAAGAGCTAGAAGCTAAAGCCCAATTTGCGGAGCTAAATTGAAAAATAAAGAACTAAATCTAGCTCCAAAAGCACCAAAACGGCAACACTGGCGCTGACGCGTTGGCGCATCAAATTGCGGCTGGTGGCTGGTAGCTGGTGGTTGAGGGCGGCGACGTGACAGGGTGTTGCCGCTTGCTCACTGCCATGCAAAGACGCCAGGGTTAATAATATTTGCATTTTGCACGCCATCTGCAACAACAACAACAGCAACAAAGCAGGTATGCAATCAAACACAACTATACAAATATTCGCTTGGCATGCCAAACTTTGCAGAAATATTTTATATGTGTGTATGTACATACGTAAGTACCGCTTTGGTTCTCCTACCACATCGCAGCGCCGCATTGCTGTCGACGCCATCACTTCACTTTATGAAGAAAAATGTTGTGCCAAATAAAATTTATTTGCATTAAATCAGCATATAAGACCATATTAGTCGCTTACGCCCATTTGCATACAAACTAAGTAAGCACGCTACAAAAAAAAAAAACAACAACAACAAATCTCAATTCTAGCGGAGTCAGCAAAGTTGAGCGCCGGGGGTAAATTGCATATTACAACAATTACAATTGTAAAGTTAGGTCGTTGATATCGCTGCAAAAATACCTACAAATGTGAGTACAAATACGTGAATATTTTCGTGTTTAAATGTATGTATGTATGTATGTATGTATGTATGCTTACTTGTACGTATGCAAGGTTCATACATATGTATCTAAATACCAGCGTTCGCCCAATTGCATTTGTAAGGCAACATGGCTGGTTGAATGACTCGCCGCTGGCTGAACGGACACACTTTTCTTTTTGCATAATTTGCATTGCAGGCAATTCGTACTTTGGCTAATTTGATTTAAGATATTTACTTAACCTTTGCGCTTGTCTAAATGCGGGCGCGGCTGTAGCGAAATAAACAAACATTTGCATACATGCGTACGTACGTGGCAATACTCATTTGAAGTCATCGAATGCAATTTACTTGTAACCACAAATGCACTGTCATCTATATACACACATACATACAATTGTACATATCGTCGTTTAAAGTACAAAACTGCGTAACTGACATTTTTTGCTCTTGACTCCATCCTTATCCATTCGTCCTGAAATATACTAGCCAGAAAGGTGATTGTTTTATAAAAAAAAAGAACCTTTTTGGAATATGAGTGTTTTTACTATTTATCTAGAAAATTATTTATACAACCTCACATACGCGGTTTTGCATTTTGTTGATACGCGGTTTTGTACTTTAAACGACGATAGATATGTATAAATGTATGCATACGCGTATATGCATGGATGTACATTAGGGTGACCCAAAATAAGTAAAGGCAAAATTTTAATGCTCTCACCCCTCTAGGAATGTTATTTTACAATCAAAAAATATTTAGAGGTCGCTCAAAGCGCTTTATATTTATGGGGAAAAACATAGAAATGGTATAGATTTCTTGAAAATCAATATTTTTCGGTTGGTTCTCTTCAGGAGACTTCCAATAACAATACACAATTGCTTATTTAATCATTTTTTAATACTAAGGATTTTTTATTTATCCCCCAATGCATTTTTTAGGCATTTTCGGGGGTTTTGGAGGATACATAAAATAAAATTACTATGAAAAAATGGTTAAATAAATAATTGGGTATTATTATTGGGAATCTCCTGAGCCTTCCTGTCGTAAAAAAAACTTTTCAAGAATTCTATACCATTTCTACGAAAAGTTGTTTTTTCCATATAAAATATATACTTGGAAAACTTAGAGCACTTTGAGCGACCTCTAAATATTTTTTGTTTTCAAAATAAATAAATGAGGGTATATTTTTTTGGTATAGAACAACCCTAGGGGGTAGGAGAATAAAAATTCCGACTTTACTTTTTCACACACATTTATCGTCCACCCTAATGTACATATGTATGCCTGCATTTGTTTGTTCATTCGCTAATGCGTACTGCAGTGCGCATTTGCATTAAATTAATTGCGCTTCGCCGTAAGAAAAATGAAGAAAAATTATTCCAACTTTTTATAAGGTTTGCCGAAAATCTTGTTTAAAGGTGTGTTCTTAAATTTGTGAAATTTCCCAATGTGTGGTAATACTAATTGTGTAAAGCATGTGTAATTATTTTATGTTCTATGAAATGAAGCAAATAATTGAAATAAATTGAATTGGGTCTTAGGAAATTAAGTAAATTGAAAAATTGCGATAAATATATAGATGTATGTATGTATGTAGGTATGCATTTCTAAATAGCGAATTATTATAAAATATTCAGTTAGGTGAGTCTGGCAGGTTTTAATGTATGTAAAGATTTTGTAAAGAAAAATAAAGTCAAATAAAATAAAGTAAAACACAACGAAGTGGCATAAAGAAGTAAAATATAATTCATATGCAATGAAAATATAAATTGAATAAAATTGTTGAAATATACACAGTGTAAAACAAAAATACAACTTTTTGCGGTGTTGAAAAGTTTCTAAGTCCCTTTGTAAAATTTTTGCAGGAGAGTAAAAAAACTTCTTATAGCCATTCGAAACAAGTAATTCGGAAAACGTTTAATATATGTAACAAATTACGAGTTTTAATGCTTAAACAGACGGCAGCGTTGCTCCGGATTAACTCGAACTTAATCCGGATCAACTGCAGTTAATTCCCGAGTTTATCTGGATCAAAGCTGCCGTCTGTTTATGCTATAAATTAAACAACCCAAACACCCATAAGAGTCAGAATGATTCTATCCTTATTAAAATATGTATTATTTTGGCTTTTTCTTTGCCTCTTTTGGATTTAGCAAATTGTCGTTCATTGAANCCGTCTGTTTATGCTATAAATTAAACAACCCAAACACCCATAAGAGTCAGAATGATTCTATCCTTATTAAAATATGTATTATTTTGGCTTTTTCTTTGCCTCTTTTGGATTTAGCAAATTGTCGTTCATTGAATAAAAATAAATGAGAAAAAAATATTAAGGGCGTTTTCAAACTGGCTTCCGGGATAGGTTGATCTTCAACTCACGGTATTGTAATACA
>NW_016184212.1:0-5293 GCF_001687245.7 Rhagoletis zephyria | reverse complement strand
TTATTTGGTTTCCTTCTGTTTTAATTGCAACTTAGTACATAAGACTTAACTTTAAATTAGAGCATACAATTGTTGAAACATCAAAAGGGACCACCGAGTCAGTGTGTACTTGTCGTTGCAAATACACGCAGACATACATACATATATGTATAAGTAGGGCATACATACATTACGCTCCTTTATTGCAGCAAAAACTTGTGCGGCTAATCATTGTAGAGAGTGGACCCCGCTTAGTGTGCAATGGGGTATTAACTAGTCGCATTTAATCTCATAAGGGCATAGTTAGAGATCAAATAATAATTCTCTCATTTCTTACGGGTAAATTAAAGGAATAATGATTTGCACGAACTTAAGCAACGAATTTACATATAAGGCATATGCGAGTATTCGGTCAGCAAACAGGGTTGCCACTGACAAAAAAAAAATACATATCATTCACTTGGCAAAAATCTACCAGATCTGGAAAATATCTACCAATCACTTTTTTCTTTAGTTATTTGAATAAAAGCTATAGTTTTTCTCTATCTTTTCAGTTACTTCAATAAAAATTAAAATTTTTTAAAACGAAACGTTTAATTGACTAGTAATATGGTATTTGTGATCATGTTAATGGCATATTCTCGGTTTCCTTCAAGCAAAAGCGTAAGTGATGCAACTAAATGCATCAATGAAACTTCGTCATTTGAAAAAATTTTAACTGGAGTTGTCCAGAATGCGCTTGGTGATTTTTTTAATATTCACAATGTTTTTCAAGAAATTTTTTTTTTACTTTGTATAAAAATATTGTTTGCGCCTTAACCAAACCCTCAAAGATCACGGACTCAAGCTAAATACAATATTTAGAAAAGTTCCATAATCGGTCGTCTAAGTTTCGAAAATTTTACTCTGATTTTTTTTGGAAATTTTTGGGTATGCAGCTTTATAACCCAAGGTATTTAAGTATGACCAACAATATACAGCTAAAATTCCCGTTACTTTTTTAATTTTTTTTGGCTGGTCTTTTTTTTCATTTAACAATTGCCATTTATAAAAACTGGCTTTGATTTTTTTTTAATTTTTGCCAATAATCATAGTCTGTTGTTTGATACCTGTCCATTTTTCCTGTTTTTTTAAGAATTATTTAAAATATTTACATACATATATATATGCATATAAAAAGTGTGCATTAAAGCTTTCGAAAATTAATGCAATAAAGTAGACTACCCTGTAAGTAAACCCAAGCTCCCGAATTCTAACCTCAGGTAGCCGAATTTTTTTATATTTAAAAGGAACAGTGTATTTCATATTCTTTATATAAAAATGGTATTAGTTGTATATGTGTTTGCGAATGATGTTGTACTCATCCCAGCTTAGTCGCATTTTTTGCTGGGATATACGTAGGTAAGTATGTATGCACGTTCGACACTCTCTTGTATACGTTTGTATGCACGCGTTGTTGTTTCGTTACTTCATTAAAGGTTTACATCTTTTGTTTTATTTATGTATTTTTAATTTAACATTATGACTTACGGGAATGGTCGTACAGTTGTGTACATTTTGTCATGTTTAATTGCTTTTCTTACGCTTTTAAATATTTAAGTACTCGAAATTTCAGCTCTACTGTGCGTTTGGGAAAATAATGTTTTAAAAAATTTCCGTTACCTAAGATTTATAAAATTGTGACATTGAAGTAGGAAATTTAATTTTATTGTCGTAAACATATCCCACGTTTATTAATAATTATAGAAATGTAATTAAAAATTTATGTTTTTGTAGATTTCGTCATATGAATTAATGGTCGTGATAAGAAGAACATGTTGAGCCTAACAGATGACTTAACTTCCCAAAAATGGCGAAGATAGATATATATATTTGTCTTTCCATTTCTCTTTTGGCATACGATATACCTACGGTGACCATTCGTCCCGATTTTGGCGGGTCAGTACCGATTTTAAGAAAATTGTGCCGCTGAGTCCCGATTTTCAGTGTTTTCTTTATTAGGTAATTTAATAAGAGTCTCCCTGTACTCTGGCCCAAAAATAATTTCTCGTATAAACGTGGCAGCACTGTCGTTATCACAAAGAGCATATAATATAAGGGAACCATAAACATCGCCAGCATCCTTAATTTCTATCATCTTTGGCTATGTTCAGGGAAGGGATTTTATGGAAATGGCCTTTATTTATGTTAAAGAGATAGAGTATATTCGATTAAGAATGGCCATGATTTATCTTTCCCTGATTCCATATATACACATTTGACATTGCCTTTTTTAAGATATTTGCTTTTTTGCCTTTTGCTACCTTTAATTGTAAAGGGCCAGGAAAAAGCCCTTATACCTGATAATATGCAAGTTTTAAATGTTTAATTTTAAATTTTATCAACTCACGTCGAGCGCACGTTTAGTACATTAAAGGCTTTTATTCGCGAAAACCGAATGAAAATGCTCCCAGAGAACTTCAATGCGAGTTTTTTGAGTTAAATTTCGAAAGTAGAAAATACTCAAAATAAACATTTCTAAAATAAATGTATTTTTTGGATTATTTTCCGGTTTTTTGTCTTTTTTTTAATGCCGTACTTTGCGACAGCGCGGGTCGTAATGCTGGTAACAGAGCAAGAGGTAGACCTCCAGGTGGAGAAGGACTTGGCTTCACTTGGCATTTCCAATTGGCGTCATTTTGGCACAGAAGAGAAACAACTGGCGTGCTTTTTTGAACTCAGTCAAAGTCGCTTAAGCGGTTACAGCGCCAATAAAGAAGAATAATACTCAATTAATTTCAATCATATAATAAACCTGTATAGAAATGTGTGGATTTATATTTCATATATATTGCCAAAATCATAATTAAACGTTGGTAATCGAATGCACTCATACACTTACATATATGCACTTACTGGCGGCAGTGTCAATGATTGTTCCCTCAATTTGCGGCGTGCATTCCGCCGACGTTGCGTGCTGCATGCATAGGCATGCATTTCAGCGAAGTTTTATATTTTTGCTTAGATTGTGATTTTTGCCAATTATAATTTGATTACTATAACTGGATGCATAAGACTATGAAAGGATAAACATATGATTTAACGAAGCAATTTGCAGGCGTTATGAGTTAAGCAATAAAAAGTGAATACGCTTCAGTGGGCATATAAAATTCAGCATTGTAGCTTGTGGGCACTGTGCAAAGCGATGAGGAGAGCCAATGCCAGTTGCTTAATAGAAGTTCAGGGGCGGTGCNCGGATTATAAGCGAGGCACGTAAATCCATTCAAAGTTTTCACTTTCTTCGCAGTCATGCAAATGGTTCAATGGAATGGAGCACTCTTATATGTATGTGTTATTTGTATGCGGTTGATAAACGAAAAAAATATAAGTAAATGCTTTTTTGGTGGGAATTTCTTATGAGTATTTAACATGAGCATTTATTTCAGCCAATCAAGTACCAGAGCACAGTGGGCCAGAACTGGAATTTACTAGCGCTTTTCAAAAAATTTTATTATTGTTATTTTTTAATTAAAGCTTATAAAATTAGAAAGCGGCCGACTTTTGAATTTTTATATGTTTGTATTAACTTTTTTATTGCAAGGTTCGGAGATAGTTGCAAATTTGAAGAAAATGAAATTCGCCTGTTCCAGTTAATAAATGTTTCATAATAAAAACTACTTGAAAAAATTGTAGGGTTCTCCCAAAACGACAAAAAAATAAAATAAAAAGAAAAGTTTGAAGTGTTATAAAAAAATATTTCATCAAAATTAACAACTTTTTTTTTGAGTTTTTAGAAAAATCTTGCAGTTGTATACGTCACTAAATTTTAGTATGGTAAAGTGTCAGTTTCAAGTGGCTAAGACTTCACGTTGATTTTAAGTAATTTTTTTCGCTAGTTTGTGTAATTTATATTCCTATTATATTTTATATTAAAAATCAACGGGAACTCTTCTCCACTTGGAACTTTAATTTTATCATACTAAAATTTCATGATCTATGAAACTGCATTTTGATGGAATCTTTTTTTTATAAAATTTCGCATTTTTTGGATTTTCCTTTTTTGTTTTGGGGGAACCCTACAATTGTTTTCAACTAGTTTTTATGATGTAACATTTTTTAACTAGAGCAGAAGAAACGATTTTTTTTCCAAATTGCTACATTTTCTGCACTTTGTACTAAAAAATGTAATACAAGGAAGTGAAAATTCAAAAATCGGGCTCAACAGGTCTCTTGCAAATTATACAAGCTTTCAATTAAAAAAATTATCTAATTGAGTAAAAAATTAAGGCTCCAGTGAATTATGAACAGTGCATATGCCAGTTTTGAACCAGTGTGCAGCGCAACGCCCATTGTAAGTTGGCGATGCTGCGGTGGACTCATCACCATGGCATTTGACGTGACAGGTGCGGTTAGCTTGACAAGCAAACAATGCTTACAAATGCACGTACATATATATATAGTTATGGACATACGTACTTACATTCAATTATTTGTTTGTTTTTATGTAAAATAATTTAATTTTTAGTTGGTAACGCTTCAATATATACAAACAGATCTATGTACTATATTGTTTGAACATGACAACAAATTTCAGCTGCCTGCAAGTCGTTTCACTTTAGCAAACTCTGCTCTTTATTAGTTTTCTTCTTCCAGTTTGTTGTGCGGTAAGTTTTTATTATCTGTGTTGTGCCGCACCGTTATTTTTGTGGTTTCGTACACATTTTCTCTTTCACGCCACCCAGCCATTTACCTCTATTTCAGGAACATGTCGACTAAAGGCTTATTTACTCAAGTATTCGCCGCTTGCCTCCTTTGACGGAAATTGATGCTTCGAATGGCATATCAATTAATTCAGCTAATTCTTTGTTTGCACTTTCGCTGCTATCTTAAGGTATAAATTTTCATTTTACACCATCTTTCATTAGAGTTGTGTTTTGTTTTTTTTATACCCGAGCGCACTTGTGCACAAGGGTATTATAACTTTGTTCACATAACGGTTGTTTGTAACAGGCAAAACGAATCGAGATAGATATAGACAAATGTATACATAAATGATCAGAATGAAAAGAGAAATCGATTAAGCGGTGACTGTCTGTCCGTCCGTCCGTCCGTCCGTCCGTCTGTCCGTCTGTCCGTCCGTCTGTGCACACGATAACTCGAGTAAAAATTAAGATATCCTAACGAAACTTGGCACGTGTACTTCTTTCGGGTGTAGGACGGATGGTATTGAAAATGGGCAAGATCGGACAATAACCACGCCTACCTCCCATATAACGGTAATTTTCAGAAATACGAAAACGGCGATATTTTAGTAACTACTGCAGATTATTCACTC
>NW_016184208.1:0-5295 GCF_001687245.7 Rhagoletis zephyria | reverse complement strand
TTTTTTCTAGCGTTTCCATTTCACGACGTAATCGTTTTTCTGTCTCTGTGAATTCAGCAACACGCTTATCTAGCATTTGTTCCAAACTAGCAATGCGTTCGTTATGAATTTGCAGATCTCGCTCTTTGTCATCAATCTTAAATTAAAAAGGGGACTTTAAAGCTTATGTACAATAAAAATTCATTATCCCAAACCATTGTGGTTAGTTCTGCGTTTTCCATTATTTTCTTTTGAAGTTCTTCGAAAATCAGAGCATCCTGTGCCAAGTCTCCAACAGCTCCAGTAACTCTTCCTTCTGCTGACTGCAATGGTTCGCCCTTACTAGCTTTATCGCGTTTATTGCGCCCTTCATGCGTTGCGATTTCATCTTGCAAAACTGCTACTCTATGTTCTAACTGCCTGTTTCGAAAACCCAAAGAGTCCACTTCTTGCTCCGCCCGTCGAAGTGACGTTTCACTATGCCGCAATTGTTCCCGTAAGCCGTCTCCCTTTGACTGTTCATCTAAAACCGCTTTTCTGAGTACACTAGCACGCGCTCGTAGCTTCAAAGAAATAATAATGTTAATGTATTGTGTTGATCATCCGTCAAAATGTTCAAGGGGCGTACTTTTGAGTATTCGCTAGCCAACTTTTGATATTTGGCTTCTGGTGTTGCCGTCAATTCTAATCTGTCTTCCATTCCGCTGAACATTGTTAATCTCCCAGTGATAGCAATTCACTTTCTTCTCATTATTTTTCATGTATGTATTTATATTTAAATTATTTCCATTAGTATATCTAAATCTTCGGAATTTCCAGGAATTTCTATCAATTTTATTTTTGAAACTTGCTTTGTCCTTTATTTCAGGTGAAATTCCATTTCTATTTGGGACACGATTGATACCCTGTTGGTGTCGTAGGATTAAATTTATAAATAATTATATACTTAACAATCTCCAACAGAGAACACGAACATATTTCACATTTTATTCGCTAGTTTTTATGCCTTATTTTTTTTTTTAATTAATTCAGGTTGCTTAACCAAGGCGAATTTAAATTGCTTACACGGACACTACTTTATTGTGAATGAGTCACGGCAAAACAGAGATCGTACGTTCTCTGAGGTGGCGTTACTGGCGAATCTATATTTTCGCCGCGGTAATTCTGAATGTCAAAATGATGTGTTTGTTGTAATATGAATTCGCTTTGTTTACAACAAACACATCATTTTGACAATGGTGATACCGCGGCGAAAATCGAAATTCGCCTTAAACACCACCTTGTATAAATTCGCCTTGATTTACACGTTTGACGTTTATTTGCAGAATTGACATTTGTTTTCTCGAAGCCGCTTTTGTACGATCGTAAACAAATAAATTTTTCATTAAATATTTAATATTTATTTAAACCATTAAATATGTCGGCGGGGTCAGTAGATTTGAGTTCATATCGAGATCAACACTTCAAGGTAAACTTTTGAAATAAAATTTTGTCTAACTTGCGGGTTATAATCTTCGCAAACTTTCAGGGCTCGCGCACGGATCAAGAGCGCTCGCTGCGTGAATCTTGCACATTATATGTGGGAAATCTTTCATTTTATACAACAGAGGAGCAAATTCATGAATTATTTTCACGTTGCGGAGAAGTACGTCGTATTGTAATGGGTTTAGATAAATACAAGAAAACTCCTTGTGGATTTTGTTTTGTCGAATACTATATGCGGACTGATGCAGAAATGGCAATGAGGTAAGGAAGGTAAATGCAACTAAAACGCATTGTTACCAACGTTTTCGCATTAGATACGTCAACGGAACTCGTTTAGATGATCGCCTCATCCGTGTTGACTGGGATGCTGGCTTTATAGAAGGACGGCAGTATGGTCGTGGCAAAACTGGTGGCCAAGTACGCGACGAATATCGGACAGACTACGATGCCGGCCGAGGAGGTTATGGAAAGTTGCTGCAGCAAAAAATTGCGCCAAATACAGACAATCGTTGAATTCGTTTTTTTTTTTTTTTTTAATCATAGCTTAGAATTTATACATAAATATAAAAAATGAAAACAAAAACTTATAACTCGGTTCTACGTCCGCCCAAATATGGCCCCTTTTTTAGTTTTTTATATTGTTTCTTTAATTTCTTTGGGGCTTGTTTTCCAGATGCCTCATAGTAGGGATTCACATAGTTAGACGTACGTCGATCTTCATTTATTTCTTGAAGCAAAAGATCCATCAATGTTATTGTCGTTTCATCAACCAGATGCGTCAGAGAGTTCACAAATTCGTTGCACCAAGTCAGCGTTGATTTCCAAAGTGATATATTCTTACCAAATATCCGGCGACTTATTTCTGGAAAATGTAGCAAACTTTCAGCGGCAATGCAGCAATTTTCCAAAGTGAATGTGACGGCATCTTGTAGTTCACTACTCTGGGGAAATCCCTCGCGCGACGCGTTATAACCATTGGAAGTCAGTGTGGCATTCTTCTCTGTTATTACCTGTTCGACATTATACTACCGTCATTGTACTAGTTAAACATTTTAAACTTTAGCAATTAATACTTCAAATATTTTCCTATAGGCTATTTGTAATAGTTTGAAGTTCTTTTCGTAGTTTTCCGATGCCAACATGCTCCTAATCATTAATTGATGCTCTCTTCGGCGTTCAGCAAACAACTTTGCATCTAAAAGATATAGCAAAAATAAATATGATATTCACTCATTGTACATACATAAATATGTACTTACAAACACTAGCTGTTAATAACGAATTGTTTGCGCCAACCTCTTTACTTTCGCTATTCTCTATAGGTTTCCTAGAATCCTCATTTCCTCTGATCAGCAGGGAGAATAACCATACAAAACCAAGAAACTTATACGTCAAATACATTATTCCCGAATTTTTTAATATTTTTGTTAACACTCAGCTGTATCGTGTGCTTAATGGCAGGGAATCACAGCCATGGATAACTAGATACAAGGCGAATTTATATAAGGTGGTGTTACTAGCCACGATCCAGAAAATAAAGGTCGCGCCATTCGCGGACCGCTAACCCTCTCTTCGTCGATTTGACAGCATCCACCCATTCGCTGACGTCACACAATTCTTTTGTTTACATTTTCTGGTTCGTGACGTTTTAGGTTATTTCAACTTTACAAATTTACAAATTCGGAAGACTTTGAGCGTTGTTTTGTTTTTTGTGAAAACTGATAAAAAAAGTTATAAATTAAAGAAAAAAATGAGGTGTGCAGTGGTTAATTGTGCTAGTGTAAGTGCCAAAGGATCTGGGTGCGCTTTTTTTACTTTTCCGGCCGACATTGAGTTGGTGGAAAAGTGGATCCACTTCTGCCGGAGACCAACGATTTTCAACGCCCGAACCAGCGTCATCTGTGTAAAACACTTCACCACTGATGACTTCGAGAACGAGCTTCAATATAAAATGGGTAAGTTGTACTATTTAATTCGCCAATAAACGCTTATTGGATTTCGTGAGGATGGTGTGACTCAGGAGTAAATTTCACGAAAGGTAGCCGCGCTCATCGTAAATATGAAACCCCCCGGAAGCTTATATTTTTCACTTTTCATTAATACTGCTTTTTATTAAAAGAAATGTTTTAAATTGTGTTAGGCTACGCTAAAAAGCGTAAACTAAAGCGGGGCGTTGTGCCGACAATTTTCAAGCCTGCTGCGGAAATGCCAGATCCTGACAAGGAAGCCCAGCAGCAAGTGTACAAGTGTTTGTATACATAAAGGGCCCTTTTCAGGGCCGCAAATAATTTACAAAGGGATCAAATGCTTTATATAAGCGAAATTCGGAACTTGAAGCTAAGTTGGTCGATGCAGTTAGTATGGTAAGGTTGTATTGCAAAGCAAATGCAAACATAATAGACAAGAAGAATTTCCTGTCCGACAGTGCTCCCAGTCTCAGCAATGCCCTTCTTGATTAGTAAGGCGGCATACTTTAAAGCGAAATCGGATGTTCCAGTAGGGCTACTATAAGGATAGTACATTTCATTGAGCGCGTTTTATAAACCCAAAAATTAAATATCCTTTGCTAACAATTTAGTCAACATGTGGTGAGAATGTTAGTTTGCTATCAAAGATGATCCCTAAGGGCTAGTTTTTCAGTGCCGGTTCATACTTAGAATAAGAAAACTGAGTTTAATTTGAAAAGCTGATCTTAGTTTAAACCAGCCAGATCGGGCTTTTAAGCCACCAACCTGCACTATTCTTTTATCGCATCTAAGTCACGTTGAAAGTTTTGATAGTCCGTATTGTCTTTTATAAGTTTAAAAAGTTTTACACTATCAGCAAAATCTATGCACCGTAACCACTTGAACCGTGGAGGAGTCATTTAAGAAGAGCAAGAGTAGCAAGAGGACCAACATTAGCCTCTTGCAGTAAGCCCGAAGTTGCATTTATAATTAGAGTCCGACCGATTAATTGGCCGATGCCGGGGGCTAGTATTGACCAAAAGAATCGGCTTCGGCCGTTTTTGACCGATTCTTGAATAAGGTAATGTTATTTAGTTATTTTATTTTGTTGTTCTTTTGTTATTATACAAGTTTATGAAAGGATTTGTTCTTGAAATTAATTTATATTCAGGATTTAATCGGCCGGTTCTTTCATTTCAAGAACAAATGCTTTTATAATTTTTATAATAAAAGAAAAACATAATCAAATAATTAATGTGTTTTCGTTTCTACCAAACAATTTTGCATTTCGGTAAAACAAGGGCATTCGGTGAGAAAAGTTTGTGTTCGTTTCTTAAAATGTCACACTCTTGTAAAGCAAAAGAGGCACATTTTTTGCCTTTTGAAATTTTTTCAGGGGAGAAGGTTGCCCTGAAAATCAGATAACTGCTTAAAACGATAATATTATGAAATGCGTTAGCTGGACAAGGACAAGAGGTCAAAAACATGCCCTTTGAGAGGGTTGAGTGTAACAGCAAACACATTTTGCACCGTGCTAGGGCAACCGTTTTTGGTAGAAACGAAATCACCATAAATAACATTAACTTGTTCAAGGATCGCCCAAACACGGCCGAAACCGATTCTTTTGGCCGATGCTAGCCTCGGCATCGGCCGATTAATCGATCGGACTCTATTTATAATATGGCCCGTAAATTTTTCGCAGAATCTTTCTCTGCTGGTAAAATNATGCTAGCCTCGGCATCGGCCGATTAATCGATCGGACTCTATTTATAATATGGCCCGTAAATTTTTCGCAGAATCTTTCTCTGCTGGTAAAATAGGAAGAGAAATTCCTCCTCTGCGTTGGAAAGACCAGGTGCAGAAGGACTTGGTTTCACTTGGCATT
>NW_016184207.1:0-5295 GCF_001687245.7 Rhagoletis zephyria | reverse complement strand
CATAAATTTAAGCGACGCGCAAGCAAATTTATGTGCGCCACTGTAACAGGCTTGACAAATTACTATCAATCATAAATATTATGCCGCAGTATTTGATATAAACAAATTGATTGAACGCTGTCAGTGGGTTAACTGCTTGTGAAAATTTATTTAGGGTCATTTAAAAGACGAAACAACTTACGTACCAATGTATATACATTCACATAAATACATAAATGAGCAAATATATACATATATTTTTTATGTACTAAGTATACACTATGATATGTAAGCTGAATTTGTTAGCATTTTGTAATTTCCGTATTTCCACACTCGTACTTACCATCATGCGAATCGTAGAGATAAATTATTTTACGCCATCCATAAAATTGTATTGTATCGATGATCGCCTGATGATAATCCGGACGCATACTTATGGCATAGTCGAGGAAACCGGACGAGGGCGTCAGCACCTAACGAGCGCAGACGAAATGAAAGTCGCAGGAAAAAGTGAAAAGTACAAATGGAATGAAATGAAATGAAAAAACAAAAGCAAAGATTGTGGTATAAATTGAAATCGTGTGCAAGTGGCGAGTGTGCGAATGTGCAAAAAGCGATGGCGCATAAAAGCTGTGTGACAGCACGCGAGGAGCGAAATATGTAGGTGTGTGTGGCTTCGTAAGAGGCTATGGCATGAATAGTGGTTTCCCAAACACGCACACACACCAGACACATTTAAGGAAAAGGCGCTGATTGTGTACGTTTTTTATTACTTTATCTAGCTTTGTGTATATTTGTTTATTTATGTATGTAATGCACTTACTCTCCTTATGTTTCTGTTGCAAGTACTTCACTGTTTTTTTTTTCTTTGCGAAATGATTTATGTAGATCGAAATCGCAGTCGCTTTATCGCGGTCGTTGAAAGCAAATATGTTTGTAGTGCGGTGCGAAAGCAGTCAGGGCGTAGATAATGTTTTTTTGACCAGAGATCTGGCACAAGGACTCCAAAAAATTCTGGAAATATTTTGGCCATATTAAAATTTCGGTGTCCGAAAATTTCCAAGCAGTTCACTAAAAGATGAAGACACCAATTGAGTTTTTTATTGACAAGGAATTTTCTTTAAACTATTTATCGTGTCAGTACACTTAACAACTCTTACATGGCCATTCTGGCTAAGATAGTTGAAACTATTTTTTAAGACAATCGAAAGCCAGTAGTCAATATTGTTTGAAAGATTTTGTTTATTGTGGCACGAAAGTCTTACAAAAAAATGCCCCAAATTTCATGGTGTTAAGCTCTTTTGACAGAAAGCACTTGCATATCATTTTCCTCGCGCAGCTCCAGCAGTCGAAATGGCCTAGTGAGCATCGCACTATCAATTTTTTTTTAAGTTAATTTTCTTTTGGTTTTTATATTTTGTTGATTTAAAAAGAAAATTTATATACATATAGGTATATGCTTTTATTTTTACTAGTGTTCGCCCAGCGGTTGAAATTCAACCGATAAAATTAAGGATAGTTTATGTAAGTTGAATGAGCTAAAATAACATTAGTTGGAATGGGTTAAGTAGAGGGGAGTTTAGCTTAGTACTTGGTATAACATAACATAACCATAACATAAGAATAAATAACATAACATATGAAGCATAACACACCACAATATAACATCGCACACTCTTCAGTTGTATTTCCTTTAAATGTAAATGAAGCTTTATTGTTGAGTAAACATTAAATCATCAACTTTCGCCACAAAAGCGTGCTCGGCAGCCAAATATACATATTTACAAAGGGTAGAGAGAGTGCTTTTATTGCGCCATCACAAAACGCCTGCAATAAATTCTATAGATTTTTATTGCTTACAGCCCAAAGTAATGCAAATCTGTTGAACTTAATTTGCTTGCTTTGTATTTACTTATTTACAAAATACATAAATGTAAATTGTTACGTATACGCAGTGGTGTTTGTAGGGAAGAGCATGCACAATTTCGAAATTTTGCATACTATATCCTGGCTTACTTCGACATATTTGCTCTCAATTTGACAACATTTTCTATTACTTGTATATTTCTTCAAATTAAAGGGGAAACATCGAGAGCAATACTATATTTTATGAGGGTAGTTTAATCGGTCCCTTGGAAAGATATCTCACTGTTATACATAGAATACTTTTGTATTTTTGAATGTGACGAGAACAGGGCGTTCAAGCAGACGTCATTAATGATGGCACGAATTTAAAAGCACAGATACTGTCGATAGCTTCATCAATTTTTTTACCAGTTCTACACTTCGCGAATATGGCAGACCGCACACAAAAAAAAAGTGGTCGGTGTATTTAACTAAACCCACCTACCGACACGTATTTTGATCCATTTGACTCATACATCTCCCAAATTTCGAGTTCAAAATGAGTAAAATGGCCTAAAATTTGCAATTTACTTCAAGTTTTGGAGGTATATGAGTCACACGGACCTCAGATTCAGATTCAGCGGGTTGAAATATATGTCGGTCTGGTTAACAGCAAACCACTTGTTCTTTTTTTGTATGCAAGTGTTGTTCAATTTTGCTGAAATAGCCTATATACATACTGCTTCAACTTTCAAGCACACTACACTAGTAGCTAAAAAGGAGAAACGTGATTTTAATAAAATTCGTTAGTAATGCCAATAAAAAATGTTATCTGTAAGATAGTCAAAAATATCATCAAATATATCTGCTCCCAATGCAGTAAGCGTGTAAGTTCGCCCATCCTTATTTCTTAGCTATTTTATTTACAACTTCATTGCTAAATAGACAAAATTACTTCACTGCAAATCTCAGTAAACTCGAATAAAGATTATTCCTATTTGCAGCAGCTTATTTGGGGATTCACCAACGCTTAGAGATTTTTTGTACCAATCAACTTTTAGCCGCACGGTGCACAGTGTGCAAGCAGCAGCCAAATCTACAAATGAAATGCACAAATCTTTTAATGAATTTTGATTAAGAATACTCATACTAAGTCATAAAAACAAACATCTTAAAATATAGGTTTATCAAAGCTGACTAAATAAAAACCGTCACCGCATAACAGATATCCAGACAACCTTTAACCTTTATCCGCTCCAAGCAAAAGCTATAAATTTTTTTCTTTTTTTGTACTTTATAAGAATTATTATGTCTTTAATAAATAATCTATACAAAAACTCCCGTATATATGTGCATATATAAATTGCCATTTAAATAGCTTTTCTAATGGTGGCATTCACTTTTCGTGCAGCATCATTGGAAATCCAACCATTCAGCTTTTTAAACTAGAACTTTAATAAGGATATATTCACGCAAAATCATGGACAGTTTTCTAAATTAGACATGGATTGGTTGCGTCTAATTATGAAAGCGGCTTAAGTCACTTTGTTTTTAAATCGAGATATGTAAGGGTTTTCGTTCTAAGGCTTTAAAAATATTGATGCTATTTAACTTAGGAATCCATATTTTTCACAGTAAAAATAATTTCGCTTGGTCATGAAAAAGTCACCATTTTTTATTAAGCTAAACAAAAGGATTCAATCTGTATTAAAAGATTTCGTATTATTTTGGGCCTAATCGGATTTTCAGTGCTTCTTTGGACCTCGCAAATTTTCCCTTCGTTAAATAAATATATTTAAACGACAAAAAATTAAACAAGTAACTTTATCCTTTTCGAAACGATGTCTTTTCCAATTTTCTCTAACTGCCTTAGCAATTTTCCACTCCAACAGCCGCAGTCAGAAACGGTACTTAAATTAGCTCTAACGGGCACTTAATTAATGATCGTTAAATCTGCTAATTAATTTTTCCTCTCAGAGTTAAAAATCATGAAACGAAATATTTAAATATGGCCCCAGTTGCGACTCTTTATTTGTGTGGCATCAACATAAATTTTATATTTTTGCATATCAGTTTTCGTTTCATTCTTAGAAAGGTTAAGTATTTTATGAGCATACACTTGCAACGTAGCACTTCATGAAATAAATAAATAACTGCAAGAATTTTCGTAATTCTTAAGCTTACTTACAAATATGAATACGTAAACATTCCAAGAACTTTGTGCTAAAATTACATGCTCCAATTCTTGAAGAACCCAAGCTATTGCAGCAGAAAGACCAATATTTTGCAATTATGCTGCCTAGCTGAGATATAATCGTTTATTATAATATACTATAATGTATGTGGATGCTTATAAGCCATGCCAACTTGAAGCAGCGACTGAAAGCAACAACTCAACTGACAGCCTACGCAAATATCTATATTTGCTGTAGGCTAAAATATGCAGCAAGTGCGTTTATATATGTATGTATGTATGCAATATGTAGTTTTCTCTATGCCTACGAGCATGTGAAGGCATCTAAGAATCACAGACAGCCATTGTTTTGTTGCAAAGACAATACAGCATAGCTTTCAATGTTACAAGATGGTACATTTATTTAGTTCGGAAAACTTTTACACAGACATACCAAAGGCGCATGATGAGTTTATATTGTTGTACTTGGCATGTAGCCTTATCCTTGCTACCAACTTTTCATGCCAATAAAATTTGCAGCATAATTTATAGGCTAAATGGTGGATATGTGGGAAAATGTTGCAGATGCTGGCTGGCAAGCATGTATGAATGTGTAAATCTAGCGCATACATACATACATATGTATGTGTGTATATGCATAGTTGTGTAAAAGTTTCTACATTAATATATGTGTGGTATGTAAATATGCAGTCATATTCCATATACTATATATGTATATTTACTTAAGTGTTATGCAAGTTCACATTATTCCCGCCTCAGATACATACATATACACACATAAACGTGGCGGAGTGCTTGCAATGTGGGTAGAAAATTGTAGTTACCACTATTGCTGTTGTATGTTTATGTTGGCTTTTATTCCTATTTTTATTAAGTATTATGTATTGTTGTTGTTGTTTTTTTTTTGTGATTTTTATTCGCTGTTCGGTCATATCGGAAATGTGGAATGTAATAGTTGGCAATGTTAAACACAATGTGTATTGTACTCGTAATAGCAGAAAATTTCATGTCAGAAAAGTTTGTACTGTTACTTTTTATTATACTACAGCACATGCCAGACCAAAAAGGCAAAAAAAAAAAAAAAACTAAAACACTTGCATGTAAATACATACATATAAGTACAAGCGCATATATATTTGTGTATAATTGCATACTTGTGTATACAAAAAAAAAAAAATGTTCATAGTTACAAATACTATGCTTCTGTGGGTTGGTGGTGGGCAACGCCCACACACAGTGGTCTTGAAACAATGATAGGTATGACTAAAATGCCAACC
>NW_016184206.1:0-5295 GCF_001687245.7 Rhagoletis zephyria | reverse complement strand
TATATTTATGTGCATTCGTCCCATGTTCATTTTTTCATTTATGTATGTGCATTAATACATTGTACATACATATTTAAATGCATCATTTCAGTGAATTTATAGATACATAGATATTTGTTTATAGTATAAAAGCAAATGGACTCTCTGTTTCTATGAGCTCATTGGAAACGTCGACAAAACCGCAAGCAAATTATTTAAAAATGAAGCCGATACTTTGGCAAAAGTCTCATGCAGGCAATGCTTCGAAAAATTTCGCAGCAGTAAATAAACAGCAATCGCTGCTAAATGTTTTTAATAACGAACAGCGTGCACGAAGCCCTAGCAGTCCGAGTAGATTTG
The DNA here is from genome assembly GCF_001687245.7 of Rhagoletis zephyria. NCBI lineage: Eukaryota > Metazoa > Arthropoda > Insecta > Diptera > Tephritidae > Rhagoletis > Rhagoletis zephyria. The sequence continues at coordinate 4,956 of NW_016184206.1, read as the reverse complement.
GCAGCCGTATCCTTAAACCGGACAAAACATATGAGCACATCGCCTTGGCTAAAACCGGATCGGCGAGTGATGTCCTCCATGGACAGAAACGTATGTCCATTTGTGCTGTACATATCTTTTTGTTAGTGGTGTAGTTTATGTCTTTTTTCTAATATTTGCTTATCAGGCGCCATACCCGCCATTCGGTGCGATTGCAATGTTGACGAGTATGTAAAGATGACTAATTCAAATGCTTTTACACGCTCTTCACCAAACATAGCACCGAAAATGCCTTTACCAAGCTCGTATTCCATAAGCACTAATGCCACAATATATCAGCGACAGCGGTATGTGGATGAGTATGTAGAAATGACTGATTTAAATACTACTATTACATGCTCGACATCAAGCATTTCATCGCCGAAAAAACCAATACCAAGCCCGCGTTCCATAAGAACCAATGACTATGCCAATATCAATATCAATCACATTTTAACCACATCAAATTCAAATATTAATCGCACGCAATCGGCAGCAGTGTTATCACTATCAACGTCGCGGGAGTAAGTAAAAATAACACCACTTATCATTTTCTTACACATCCTTACTTTACGCTTTCCATATAAATATCTATTACTTCTTTCAGATTACAGACACAAAGCCCACCGACGCAGCCATTAATTGCAGAAGCTGCCAAGAAAGACGCAAACAACAATAACAATTATCTTAATGGTTNACTTATCATTTTCTTACACATCCTTACTTTACGCTTTCCATATAAATATCTATTACTTCTTTCAGATTACAGACACAGAGCCCACCGACGCAGCCATTAATTGCAGAAGCTGCCAAGAAAGACGCAAACAACAATAACAATTATCTTAATGGTGGCAAAAACGTAAGTGATAAGAAGCATTCGCCTACACCCGACTTCCCGCCGCCATCGGTTTCTCAAGCGGAGCACACAATACTCGAATTTATGCGTCCCCGAAGTGTGCAGAGCAAACGACAATCCGTAGGCCTGAAGCAAAATCCGCATTCTGACTTGGAATCTTTCATTGTAGACGCAATAAATCTGTTTGAGCTTCCCGATTCTCCAACAAACTCTCGAGTGTCAGATTGCGTGGAGGAGTTCGTGGGTGATGCTCCTTTTGCCGGCAAGCTGAAAGTTTTTTTTTATAGAGTTAAATTTATTAATGTATTCTCCTGCAGGTCTCTTTAAAGGCTCTTCATTAAATTTAACAATGGATGGNATTCTGACTTGGAATCTTTCATTGTAGACGCAATAAATCTGTTTGAGCTTACCGATTCTCCAACAAACTCTCGAGTGTCAGATTGCGTGGAGGAGTTCGTGGGTGATGCTCCTTTTGCCGGCAAGCTGAAAGTTATTTTTATAGAGTTAAATTTATTAATGTATTCTCCTGCAGGTCTCTTTAAAGGCTCTTCGTTAAATTTAACAATGGATGGCAAGGAAGACGGCTTTTCCAATAATCATATATCTAGTGGGCTACGTTCACCAAGTTTGGTGCGCTCAATAAAACCGCTTCCACCTAAGCGAAATATTTCACAGCAGAAAAATAATTCTATCAGCATTGAAGATTTTAATGATGCGAAGGTTTGGGCTGAAATCGACACGATTCTAGAGAGTATCGGCAATGAAGTTAATAAGGTGGATAAGAATTTAAAAGAGGAGCTTGGAACCGAACAAAAAACTACTTTTAACGTCACGAAAGACACGTTGCAAATACGCAGGCCAGCAGACTTGTGNAAAAATAATTCTATCAGCATTGAAGATTTTAATGATGCGAAGGTTTGGGCCGAAATCGACACGATTCTAGAGAGTATCGGCAATGAAGTTAATAAGGTGGATAAGACTTTAAAAGAGGAGCTTGGAACCGAACAAACAACTACTTTTAACGTCACGAAAGACACGTTGCAAATACGCAGGCCAGCAGACTTGTGCTTGGGAAATAACGATGACTGCAATAGCACCTGGTGCCACTCGCCGAACACCCTTATCTTTGGACAAATACTTTACACCGTCTATGTATGAAGGACACCCAACGTTTTTTTTTTGGAAAATTTGTCTTAATGTAAATTTACATACATATTTATATTTTTTTTAATTTCAGTATCTGGGGTCAACAGTCATTAGAGAATTGCGTGGTACTGCTTCCACACGAAAATCGATACTGAAATTTAAACGCAACGCTACACCACTGCCAGTGGTTAAAGAACGAGAATCCAACCTGCTGAAGGATTGTAATAGTCTAACCAAAATGCTAAAAGAGTCTAATCAGGATACACGCCTTAGAGTTGGGCTTGCGGTTTCCTCTGCTGGAGTGAAGTTTCTGAATGCAGAAAATAGTGTAAGTGCGAATCTTTGGGTATAATCTATCACCTCTTAACATTTTGCTACAGCGAAATTTTTCTATTTGATCATAAATTGTGTTAACTTAAATATTTAAAAAATATACTTTAATGACAAGTTTGAAGCGCATATACTGTAGAAAACTGAAGCTTGTAAAACCTAGGATTTTAAAAAATTATATGTTTATGTTTATTTTTTATTATTTCACCATGATGTTTATGCATATTAATATGAACAGTTGCATGTTTTAATTTATTTTCTAATTTTCAAGTCTACCATTTGCATACACGACATTGAAAATATCAATTGTGTATGTCAGGATGCTGAGGACTTGCGCTATTTTGCGTATATAACGAAGGAGGAGGACATTCACTACTGCCACGTTTTTATGGTGGATAATTTGGTAATATGGGAGTTTAAAATTTTGCTAAATGTTTAATTTATTTATTCTTGGTTTCCAGGAGCTTTCGCAAGAAATTATTTTAACGTTGGGTGAGGCATTTGAGGTTGCATATCAGTTGGCGCTAAGCAAAGACGATGCTACTCATTCGAAATTTTGGGAAAGTGTGGCCGAGATATAGCTTAACTATTCGAATGTTAATATAGCTTCAAAAGTTATTTGCCTAAATCCGTTTTAAATTTTTTGCTATTCTCTTGGCCATTATGACCTAATATTATTTGTATTATAAAAGGTATTTAAAACCTAGAATGTTTTGTTTACTTTTTTCTACTATTCGTATGTCACGTTGAAGATTCTGTTAATTTTGAATATTTTAATAAAAAAATTGTTATTTATAAAAAATGCTTGTATAGGCGGTTACGGTCATACGATATGATAAATGTTAATTAGAAACGTATGTTGGATGCGGCTTCTGAAAAGGCAGCATTTTAAGAATTGATGTGTGATGTATACGCCCAAATATTCAGCGATTTTAGCTTGTGGACGACGATTTGCAGAACGCCAACTTTATTGCCTCCTTAAGTTGTTTGGCGCTGCAGTTTTAATTTAAAATCAATTGCCAAATATGCAACTGCGCACTATCGCTGCGAATTCTAGGTTTGATTTTACATTTTCGGGCAAATGAGCAGAAATACGAAATGCCAACGTTCCTACGACATGCCTAACATGTGGCAACGCAAAATAAAATCACTAACACCTCTGACTTAAGGATGTCAGAGTGGCAAAAATACATCGATGTTTTTCTTTGATTCGAGGCAAGGCGAATCTATACAAGGTGCTGTTATCGAATCCACTGATTTCAAGGCGAATGTGTATCTTTTGTCAAAATGATGTGTTTGTTGTAATTCTGCTTTCACCCGATTTACATGTTTCAAGTACTTGAAAGCAATTCTTGCTCATTCTCTTTTGCGTTTTCTATTTGCTTTTACACGTTTCAATTCTGCTGAATTCAAGTTTTTGGTTCTTTAAATGGAAAGCAACGAAAATGGCAAAAGCAAAGCAAGAAAGTTGAAACGACTTGACGGTACAGACGCATGTGTACTCGTCCCTTTTCTTCTCACCCCCTCTCTTCCACATGCGAGCAGAATTGAATTCAATACTTGAACTGTGTGAAAGCAGTCTTTGTACTGAATCAGAGTGTCCAGATTTGCCAAATTCGCGCCAATTTGGCGATTTTTTTCCATTCAAATAAATTTTTTCCAGTTATAAAAATATACAAAACATAGTTTTCCACCAAACCAAAAACAATAAACTTTGAGGCGAATTGAGATTTGACATTTTGCCCCTGATACAAAATACATGAACCAAGGCGAATTTATACAAGGTGGTGTTGTAAAATCAGTTGATCTCTTCGCCTTACATGTATTTTGTTTGTACTTTTACTGATTTGACAGCACAACCATCAAAAGCAAAAACAAAATTCTTGTAAACTTTGGAGCGAATTGGGATTTGACATAACATCCTCCATACAAAATACATGTGGTTGTCGTTGTTGTAATCTAAATTCGCCAGTAACACCACCTTGTATAAATTCGCCTTGACATGAACCATGCCTTCTTCTTAGTAGCCCGTTATAATCGCATTTAGGAAAAAAGTTGGGCGACCTTGACATTCGCCGTTTGTTTACATTTGTTCGTTGTTTACAATTTGGTGGTGGCTTTTTACGGCAATTTTCTTAATTTTCGCTTGTGACAACGTGTGCACACATAAGGTAAAGAATAATTTAATACAACGACATGATTTATAGAAGAATTTGCATAATAAAAATGATTATTCATGCCTTCAACAATTACGCGTTTTTTTTTCTCTTCTTTGTTTACTTCTTACAACAAAGATGGCGTCGAGATTTCAACAGCTAGAAAATAACTTTTTTCTTTCTTTGGGAAGGCGTGATCTTGTGTCTTTCGTTCATGTACAAAATACATGAGGTTGTTGTTTGTTGTATTCTTGCTACCATCTTGTATAAATTAGCCTTGCGGGTACGGGATCGATTTCCAGTAAAATCTAACTGAGTCCGGACTCGTACGGGATCGCAACTGTTATTAGCAAAATTATAATAAATTACTGAAACTGAGCTAATTATGTTTTTAACGGTTTTTTTTTTGCAGCCATTTAAATTTTTTGGACAAAGTCACTTCTCTTTTTT
>NW_016184205.1:0-5295 GCF_001687245.7 Rhagoletis zephyria | reverse complement strand
GCTGTAATGGCCTTCAGTAAGTCAACTATCTTACATACCTACTTACATATTTCTACAAGCTAACAACTTTTGCGTTCTTACCTGTGCTGTGTGCGAAAATAGGAGAACAACAACAATGTCATGTTATGCTCGTTTGTTTTTAGCTTACAAGTCAGGCAGATTGGCAGTCAGACAGTTGGACGAAGCAGCAAATAAGTAAACAAGCTACAAAATCGAGCCAAACCAATCGTTGTATCAGCGTCAAAATAGTACATATATTGTTTTTGTTTTGTGGTTGGTACTGTTGTTGTAGCTTGAATTGCTGCACGTACGCGGCGGCAACTTTATCACTTCAACTGTGTTTATCCAGTAGGAATTAAGCCGGCAACCAAGAGCTAAAGATGCTCAAAGTCATGCGAATACGCTCCCGTTCACCACAAGTAGAATATTTCATCTCGAAGTTGGTAAACTGTTTATGTACATGCGGTTGTTTCTAACAAAATAATGAAATAAGTGGTATAGAAAATCAATTTGATCAAAAAGTTTACTTTTCTTATTGTTTTCTGTTAATCTTTGTGATTTTGGTATTTGGTCGTAATTAAGGAGCAACACTCGCACAGATTGATTTTGTTGTTGGTAAGAGACACACCTATGCATATGCATTGAGTATGTTAAATCCGCCAGAACACTGAACGCACTGCCTAATAATTGTATATCTATCATATGTAGGCCTGACCAGATTAATCAATCATTCACCGAGCACATATTTCTATTCAAAAAGCGATTTAATCGCATCGAATTTCCTGTTCTGAATAATCGAATAATTAATTGATTAATTCCAACAATACCATTGTAGGTACCGTCAGCCGAAAGGTCGTCACTCCTTTGAGGATGTCTTCCGTCCACATGCACTGCTGGTAGTGCGGCTACACTCTACATGCGGGGGCATCTGGAAACAGACTACAGCTACGGTCATGCGTATAAAAGAAAACTCCCGGAGCGGGGAGGCAAGCATTAGGAGGGTACAGTCTGAGGACGGAACTCTCTCTGGTCTGGATCTCCAAGGGGGAACAGCGCATGCCGACGGATGTACGGCTAGGGGGAGCCTGCTCGCTAATATGAAAACTCTGGATACCGGTCACCCTCCAGTTTCAAAGAGTATTACCGTGGGATCGGGATAAACGCGGCGTACTTTTCCCCTATTCCCGTACACTGGTGGGAACAAAATTAGTTTAAATTTAACGACAATAAATTCAGATGTGCCTGATGATGCTCAGAAATCATCACTCACGGACCCAACCTGCATGGCGGTGGTCTGTTCGGCAGTCTCTGCAGACTGTAGGCTTTACTCAATCTCCTCTGACGGAGCTATTGGACACGTTAAAGAAGGAGTATGCAATATTGTTCGGGAGCTTCCACCTCCCTAGGAGATCCGACACCGCCGGACTTTCATCCCGTGTGTCCGAATGGAGTGTGATTTATCCTCGGACTCGGAGTCAGACAGCACGTGTATCCCTGACACCGTCAGCGTCTGCTATAAACATTCAGGCTTACTGAGGTAGGCACAATGGTGCAACAGGTAAAGCTGGACTCCACGTCCACCTGTGTATACTTCAACTCGAAATAGCGGAAGATTTTCATGCCCCCTGAGTCTCCAGATCAGCAACGCATCAAAACAACAATACCACAATAAAAAAAATCACATTTCGACCGCTAGCTGGAAGATATCGCTAAGGCTGATAAGTGGCCATTTTGTATGTTTGATACTGCTCATTTACCACGATTTAAAGATGATACTCACTGCGGTGAATGATCGGAAAGCCTATAGATTCGGTCACGTAAAACTACATCTGCGGGGCACTTCGCCTACGATGGAGCCGTAGAGAGTTGAGACGGAGGCGGTTAAAACTACAGATACCTCGGTCGTAACCGATCTGGACTTCTGCCCATTCTACAGCAAGGCCAGTGGGCAGGCTGAGAGCTGGCACGAGGTCAGCCGAGTCTCGGAAGCTGCCGAAGTAATGGCGGTGAAATCGAATCCACCACAACTACCTTTACCAAGACGGTTGACCCCCCGTCGTGCCAGGGCGTACATCCTACGCGTAGTGACAACCGTGCAACTGTGCAGGCTGTGCCTGCATCGCCGAAGGTTGCCTCGATCTCAGAGAGGGATCCAAAACGTAGCCCATCTGATACTTGCAGGCCACAGGATGCCTCGAAGAAGCTAAGCTTTCTTAAATCTCTTTCTTTTGACAGCCATAGCGCAATATTTAATTTGTCTTATCAATTTACTGAAACTTCAACTTTCAAACAAGTGGCACCTGTATATTTTTTCTATATTTTAAGTTATACCTTTAGTAATAAATCGATGAAAACTTCGAGTGATGAACGTACAAACATATATACAGACAGACAAAACTTTTAAAAATTGTTGACTTGGTCTCCGTCGCTATAATAAAGAACCCCATTTCAAATTTTCTTGAATACCTATAATCTACAGATATCGGAATGTTACAATTTTATTATATGTATATAGGTATGTATAGAAAATATATTCGCGCTTACACAATATTTTGGTTAGAGTCGAAAGTGATGCCTAAATCAACCATTTCGGCTTAGTTTGCTATGCCGGAAATCGTCCAAATTATACGGTGTACGGTTGTTTGGTAGAAATTTCACCTGAGCACATGTCCAGGCTCAATTCGTACTTATAGCACCATTTTGATACGCTTTCTCTGGGATATTTGTTATTTTTCCTGCTTTCATGATTCGCCAAACTATTTGGGTTTTCGATGAATCTGTTTAGGCTGGTAATAGTGCATTTGGAGGTCTCCCTAAGAGTCATTCCCTTATTCGTGCCAATGCGGGATACTCGCAAAGAAAGTGTAGGATCGTTTCCTTATTTCCCTCACGATCACAGCTATGCATTGAGGGTTGTACGGAAAGTCCATTTTAGCCGCATGCTCGCCAATGGGCCAATGTCCCGTTATCGTGGCTATTAACTCGACTATGTCTTTCCTCGACCTCTTTAGAAGTTCTTCTGTCTTTGGTGTGTAATAATGCCGCCATACGTTCCTCGCAGTTTTGGAGGTTCACAGATTGTTCCCTTTTGATGAGTCCGTGTGGACAGTTTGTCCCTCTCTCTCTCTCTCTTCGGATGCATCAAGAGATGTTCCGGCCTTAGCCAGCTCGTCAGCCCTCTTATTTCCGTGTATGTTCCTATGGCCGGGGATATAGATGAGGGAGATGACTATTAACTCAGCCTTCGAGCTTTGCAGTTTCTGGCTGTTTTGGACTTTGTAACCGGTGAGGCAATCGGAGAAGATGTATACATTTCGCACTCATAAGCAGCTCCTCTCTAATTCTTAACAGGCCCTTTAGATTCGCAGTAGTTCCGCTAGGAAGATGCTAGCAAAGTTGGGTAGTCGGAACGAGAGAGACAAATTCAACGTTTCGGAGAACAACCCCGCACCCACGTCGCAGTCTATTTCGACTCGTTAGTATAGATTTCAGTTAAATTCTAATCGACTATCTTGCCCCTACTCCAATCCCGTCTAGAAGGAAACTCATACTGATATATGACTGAAATAATTTTACGTCACCATGCAAACAACAGTCTGTAAGCGAACTGGAAACAATCTGGCAAATCATTGAAGGGTACCCTGTGGTATACCTGATCACACATCTTATTACTTTCAACGAGCAATTCTTGTATATATATGTATATGTATATATATCCATTGATTTCTCAGAAACGGCTTTAACGTTTTTATTGAAATTTTGTATGTAGACAATGTTTTGTATTCTATGGTTACTAAGATAGGTAGCATCACCGAAAACATTGATGTAAGGTTGCCACCTGTTCGAAATTAGTTGCGAATTGAATAAAACATCATCATATGGATATCAAAAGGAAAGTATTTTAAAAATCCCCAATCTAGAGGAATTTTTGAAAAGGGTTGCCACTTATTTTTCATCGGTTATTGATTTGATCTTTTTTTTTGAAAATAAAGATACAATATTACAATTTATAGGTAGTAAAATAAAGCTCTTAAACAACGCTTTTCCTATGTATTAAGTGTTATCACTAAGGACATTCGAGTATGGTTGTCATTAGTGGTTATTGAGCATGAAAAACTATTGTAGAAAAGTAACAACAATTTGAAAAAATGGGAGAAGTGATAGCTACTTCGGAAGTAACCACGCTTCCTCATCAGACTTCTTCAGCGGGATTCGAACCGAAGACCCCAGCTGACTCAGGCAGTTGCCTATGCACTGTGCTAAGTTCGCCTTATCAACTGTTGTTGCATTTTCCATTTTTGTCATGTGAGCCAACTATAATCAAGCGCATTTAAACTTGGTCATATGGTTGTTGGTTTTTGTTAATAATTCTATTTTTAGAATGTTTAACTTTTAGGCAGCACAAAAGGTCGACGGACACACTCCCTGATAGTCGACCTTCAAACATGGCTGAACAGACCACATGGGGAAGTCGATTTCTACCTGACGCAATTCCTCACCGGTCATGGTTACTTCCGAGAATATCTTCATAGAATGGGAAGGGTGGACTCACCGTTCTGTCACTACTGTGGAAACGTCGAAGATAACGTGNCTTTTAGGCGTGCTCGTCCTTAAGTTATTTGTTTTTTGTTATTTTACGGCCTTATAACAATTATATTCAACAATTTTTATTGAGCTCGAGGCAGTTTTTNAGCACAAAAGGTCGACGGACACACTCCCTGATAGTCGACCTTCAAACATGGCTGAACAGACCACATGGGGAAGTCGATTTCTACCTGACGCAATTCCTCACCGGTCATGGTTACTTCCGAGAATATCTTCATAGAATGGGAAGGGTGGACTCACCGTTCTGTCACTACTGTGGAAACGTCGAAGATAACGTGTACCACACATTCTTCACCTGCGAACACTTCTTGATTTCGCGCAGAATGTTGGAAGAAAGACACGGAGACATTACTCCGGACAACATAGTTGGGATAATGATTTCCAGCGCAGAAAAGTGGGAAGCAGTTGCGAGATACGTGAAATTCGTACTCCGCTGCAAACGAGAGGACGGTTGTCTACTGAGGACACCCGAATGAAACGCCCCTACAAAAGAGCAGCCCCAAGGCTCTAANGTATTCAACAATTTTTATTGAGCTTGAAAAACTATTGTGTGAAAGAAAGCCCGTCTGACTGCGGAGATATGGTGATCTCCGAAATAGCTGCTATAGCTTCTACGGCTTAAGCATTGTTCTTTTTCATGGTACAAACCATGATACAATAATTTTTAGAAGGTAGTTTCACTTCAAAATT
>NW_016184204.1:0-5295 GCF_001687245.7 Rhagoletis zephyria | reverse complement strand
TACGTATGTATGTGTCATGGTAAATATACCGATTGTAAGAAATGTGATTTAAGTTGAACATTTGAAAGCATATTTGTATGACTGGCTGTCACTTAACGTGCAGAGATGTTTCTTTGAATTCCTTATGGAGATGGCAACCCTTTTTGGAAACATGTTTTGATTCAAACTTTTTCAAATTCTTTTTTTTTTTTTTAGCACCTACATTTTAATATGTGTGTAACTTATATTTAACAGTTGGCAACCATGTGCATTTGTTTTTAAATAAAGACCCGGACCTTTTAAATGATTCCTTTCTCAAAATAATTTTAACACTACAGAAATCGCGAAACTTTTATAGAACTTCAAGTCAAATACAATGAAAATAAATTATTATAATGGGTATACTAATAAACCTGCACCCAATGCATCAATCAAAGCGACATTACATCGAGATGGTTTGAATGCAAGATTATAAAAAAGCACTTTACGTATTTAAAGATATAACAACAAAATTGTTTTACTCTTACAGATATGAATTTATTTGTGAAAACAAACTGATTAATTAAAGAAAACTAGTTCTACTTATAAATGTTTTAGATAAGCTAACTCCATAATTGTGTCGTGCCGTAAACGTAAGTTTTGTATATCTCGAAAGCAATAATTGCTTTTAAAAGTTAAAAAAACCAACATCTTGCTTTTTATTTCATTACAAATATTATGATAAAAAAATAATTGAAAAGTCTATTTGAAGAGTTGAAAATACTTCCGATACACAAAAGGACATTTTTTTTAACTATTGGAAGTGTAATGGATTTTTCCCTAGAATGCCCTAGAAAGTAGAAATGTGAGAACACTGTAGAAAGATAGAGAAGCTAGCTGTGATCCCTTCTTAATTTATTTGTGAAAATAAATAAATCGGCTTCTTAGTCTACCTGGGACAGAAATATAGAGTGTTATATACTGTCATCTTCTCCAGTTAGGAGAAACATATTGGGTTGTTGATGATGTCTATGTACATATGTTAGGCATTCATACTTAAGTATGTATGTTAGCACCATAGACTGAGTTCCAACCAGCAATTACATATCTTTGCTTTCCAGCTTATTAAGTAAATCCCCTTCTGTTCTGTTCGTTTTTTCATACATTTTTTTTCGTATCAGATTGCGAGTTCGCTTAATGGTTACTGCAAAACCTGGAACGATATACCCTTGGATGTGCCACAGATGCAAAGTTAGATACTTCTCCAGCCAGGCTAACCCTGAACACCGTAGTGTCCGTGTGCATTATTTTCGTAAAGAAATTTCGTCTGAACGTACCTTATGCATAATTTCTAGAATCTTTCGGGCAGCGTTGCCAACGTGAAATATGGCATTGTCATAAGTGTCCCAATACCAGCAAAAATCTTCATTATGCGCTTTCTCTCCCAGCCCCACAGGACCTAACACTTTGGTAGGCGTACTAATTAGCGCTGGGTGCTCTGTTGAACAATGTCGCTGATCTAATGTAGTCTTCTTCCATATGGTACAGACCATTCAGCATTGTAATACTCTGAACTTATATTTCCCTATTTTGGGAATAAAGACCTCACTTTACTCCAAGCAATGGGTATTTGTTCAAACGACAAATGAATACGATCCCAACAAGTCGGAATTTTCAGCTAAGCAGTCGAGTCGCCGCGTTGTTCTGTGAGTGAAACCTTCCGGTCGTTATTTCATCCGCTCAGTACGCGTTGCTCACACAGAGGGGGCCTCTTGCTTATATAGTTATCTCGAAAGCCCCCAAGGCCATCTCATCTTTGTTCTATATCTTCCACATCTCTGCGCCTTGTACATAAAAGGATGGACGTGGTTAGCTATTTGTAGAGTGTGTTTTTTGTGCGTAAAGGGAGGGTTTTAGTTTTCAATTGCCTGCCGATCCCGAAAGTTCCCAAAAATTATTCTTTGCTTGATCTCCATACTGACATTATTTGTCCTTGTTTACCGCTAAACCAGATATTCTTTTATAAATAAAACACAACAAAATTTGTCGAAATTATTATTTTTATTTCATATATCAAATTTGTCCATGACCTTTTGGTATAGTTCGGGCTGTATTTCATTTCTAACGCGTATGATTTCATTCTTCAAATTTGAAATCAAATCGTGAGCTATCGACAGTAATGGATCCTCGTTGTTTCGTGATAGTGCCTCCTACAAAATTCTTTTGCAATGGGGCCATTGTTTCATGCGCTGTGTTCACGTATCTATTTAGGCGAAAATGTGTATCATCGATCGTGATGATGAGCGGACAATGTACTTCTTGAAGAACGACCATTTTTATAAAACGTAGCATTTTTTTACGCGTTGTTAAACTGAGTTTCGCTCCATGGCTAAGCTGGCCAAAGCCTGTAGTACCAATTGTTTGAAATAAAGAAAAACATTAAACATTGCTGTCAAAGATCTGCGTCATCTTTTGAATCACCCTATATCAATAGTGCCGTCATGATTCAGGTTAGCGGTATGAGTTATACTTTACAACATCAGATTGAAGAAGTCCGAAGAAAAAAAAATGGCTTTTTGTAAAATCTTGTTTGGTTTCGAACAGCTTGGATTCCCAACATAAACACAGGGTCGTAGAAGCAGCTTCTCTTCGTGATATTTAAAGCGGGTTTCAAATCGAAGAAAAGGTAGTGAGTGGAAGTTTTTTTATGTAATCTGTTTTCTATGGTTTTTTGGCGCGTCGTCTCATAACAGCTAGAGTAAACATTCCAGACTACATAAAATATTTCCTGCACCCATATCCCCTCTATTGTATTTATTGTAGGGCTGTGCGATTATTCGATTACTCGAGCAAGTTGGTTAATCAATTATTCGGTTAATCAATTACTCGAGTAATCAAGATTTGGATTACTCAAAACGATGATTAATCGAGTTACTTGAAATATGATTACTCAAAAAAATAATTTTGCTCGTTAAAAGAGTTTACTTTGGAAAAAGCTTATTTTCTTTTTTACATTCTGTATATGAAAAAATTTTTCGTTTTAATTTTTGAAAACAGAAACGTTGTTTTCAAAGTGTCAAGGAACTTTAACTACTTTATACATATGTAAAGAGTTGAAATGTTGATTACTCATTTTACTCGAAATGTTGATTAATCATAAAGCAAATTACTCAAATATTTTTGTTTTTGGTTAATCAAAAATCTTGATTACTCGAGTAACTGAACTTTTGAGTAATCATAATTTCCAATTAATCGAATAATTGAGTTATTTACTTTATGATTAATTAAAATTTTGAGTAATCAATTAATCGCACAGCCCTAATTTATTGTATTGCGTTGATGTCGGAACATCTTTTAGATGAATAGACTCAGATTCCCTTTACAGAGTGTGGACGTCCAACTGCATATCCGTTCATCTTAGTGGTTAGAACTCCACATCAAGCTTGTCAGCAATTACGATAAAGTTCTGTTAGCATGAAAATCGACGGACGCCTGTGCCAAGTGTTCTTTGTAACGAAAAAAGTACCTGTAGTAGAGTTTCATATGTAGCCCATACGTAAGTCATTATTTACAAGTATTGAAAAGTAACACACACATGTAAGTATGTTTCCATATGTGCATGCATTTCAATCTTAATTCTCTTCATTAAATTATTATCAATGGTTTTATTAATTAATTAATTGTCAGCAATTATAGAGATGTTGAGCGGAATATTGATTACGAATTTAAATGAGGTGAATTCACTCTTATATAGTAGATATGTATGTACAGAAAAATATATATTCGCATGTATCTATGAATATGCATACATAAATACCTTTTTAAGTAATCACGAACGGCTAACAAATGTTTGTTGAGTAAATTTATTTCAAACCGAAAGTAATTTAGTAATTGTAGACGATAAAACAAATATTAGCACTGCAATATAAAAAATATTTATATCTACAGTATTTTCGCCTTAATTGGAGATGAAAAATTGCACAATCTTTTATTCGACCAATTAACTGAGACTCGCTTTATGGTATAGTTTCTTTTTCTGACTGAGTTATTGATAAAAAATATTCGGGACTCAATTAACCGTGGGTTACTGTATTAATAGGTTCCTATGCTTGTTTGCGAAGTATGCGTGCCGTCACATTTATTGCACAGATACTTAAGTGTGTTATTTTTTGTTAAAGTAAATGAACGGGTTACCGATAAGCGAAGTTCATTGTATGACACTGTAGCAACCAAACACAAATATTTATGAATATAAAGAATGTATGGATAATAAACATACATATGTATGAACGCATGTATACGTCTGCATGTGTCAGCCACATGCTAGCACTCCCAGAAAATCGGAAAAGGTCAGGAAACAAGCATATCAGCATATATACATATGTATGTACATATTTATTTTTGCTATACTTAGTTATAAAGGGAAAATAATGTAAATAAAAGGGGGTAATAAAAATTGAGCAAAGCAAAACTTCAGCAGCAACCAAAATAAACTTTTGTACGGTATAAAAAGTAAAAAAAAAATAGATTTTGCAACTACGTTCCTTTTTTTATGGTTCGATCTATGGATGGGCAACCACTTCAAAAGGCTTTTTTCTATGAAAACCTATCATATTTCGTTTTTTTTTGTTTTTTTTTTTTAATGCAGTACAGAGACAATTAATATCCAAGAGGTTGTATACAGATATAAAAACTTTTCGTATAATAACAACATCGCACATTGGGGTGTTTCATTAATCTGGCCGGTCAAAACCCCATTTCCTAAAACTGGCCCGAACTCAACAAAATTTTATTTTTTTAGTACGCCAAGATTCCAATNGCTTTTGAAAATTCGAAACGTTCTCAGTATGGATGCATTTTAAATAAAAATGTTTACAATTTAAGCAAAGTTTTTGAAAATAAAGTCATGGATTCTTATGAAGCAAGTAATTGGGTACCATATTTATGTATTTAAATTTCAGTTAGTCATTAATACGTTCTTTATTCAATTTTTAAAAGTGATATTCTGAGACTAAATTTTTTCCAAGTTTCTTTTTCTGAAAAACGTTTTTATTCTAGTGCCCGGCTTTGCCCGGCATTGATTCTACTTTTTTTTTTGGGTAGCTTGTGTTCCGAGTTTTCAGATAAGAAAAAGATTGATCCCGCTTTTTTCCGCTTTTTTTAAATTTGATATTTTGAGCTACATACCTACATATATACATATATACAAATATTTAGATAAATCTACGATATTTCGGTAAATATTGTATCCAAATAGTTAAAAATTTGTATGTGATAAAAAATTTTGGTAAAAATAAGATTATTATGAAATTTTTTTGAAAATGGCCCACTTACGGT
>NW_016184203.1:0-5295 GCF_001687245.7 Rhagoletis zephyria | reverse complement strand
ACGAGGGCTCGATGTTTGCGCTGGCGCTCTTTCCTGAACTGGCTCTTCAGAACGATAAAAATTTGCTGACGGTCAACTCCACCAAAGCTCTCATTGTCCGGCTGATGCAGCACTACGGCCGCTCGGCGGTAGAAGGCACCGCGGTGGCCGACTTTTACCTTGACCGGCTGCTGAAAAGGCTGCCCAACGCTCAAACAAATCAAGATGAGCTGAAGTAGGTGCAATCTTTAAGCGAACATTTTACTACCTTTTACAGTTTGATTTATTAAACAAAAAATGTTTTAACCATTTCAGATCAACCATTGGCGCCGTCTGGGGCGACCTTCACCTCGCCTGTCCGACGCTGCTCTTTGGACAGAGGTACTCACTGAAGCAAGCCGCAAGGGCAAAAAAAGCTGTAAACTCGCAAAACTCCCAGCGTAGTCGGCACTCTAGGTTTTTCGCCTACCAGCTAAACGCCCCGGTGACGGTGCCCAGCCTGATGAGCTCGATGATGCCCTCGTGGATTGGCACCTTCCACACCACTGATCTCTTCTACCTCTTCATGGCGCCGCTGGTGCGCTCGGCCAGCCTCGGTCAGTCGCACTACCGCCTCAGCCTTCAGATGATGACCGCCTGGGCCAACTTTGCCCGGACAGGGGCACCCGGACGGGTCGGCTCAGCTTCAGAGCAATCGGTTCAATGGGAAGAGGCTAGCCTAGCTGACAATCATTCTGACAACGGCATCAGTGCAATGATTTTCGAAACAGGCAGCTCTCACTTGCAGAAGAACCTTCTCAGAGAGGTGTGTCAAGGTTTTTGGAAGGGGAAAATTGATGTGTAAGCAAGTGGGGGGGAGAGTTGAACAGACTTGTTGTTGTTGCCGCTGAGAGTAGCTAATGTAAATACCAAAAAAAGTACCCAAATAAACAATGATTGTAATTTTTTTATTGTTATAAAAATATGTGTCAGAGCTCGACCTTGCCCGTCGCTACCGGGACCCGGCCACAGGGGCGCACATTGTCCAGGTGAAGACCAGCTACGCCGGCACAGACCGTTTCGCCAGTCGAAACACTCTCCGCTGCATTGGTAGGCAAACAACCCCTGGTTTTAGCTTTTACCATTTCTTTCACTGTTTATTCTGAGTTCTTATTCCGCTTCTTCTTTTTTGTCCCTTTGCAGCTCCGAGCCGCCGAGACGACCTTGAGAGCCTCGGCTACACGCTTTTCTACTTTCTCAAAGGCAGTCTGCCTTGGCAAAGTCTGGCCGAGCGGTACTACAACACCGATTCGAAGCGGCGAGAAATCTGCTGCCTGAAGGACAACCCAGAAACGCTGAAGCAGCTGCTGCAGGGGGCGCCGCCACTCTTCTCTACTTACCTCAGTTATGTGCGCAGCCTCGCCTTCGAGAAGGAGCCGGATTACGCTTACCTGCGCTCCCTTTTCCTAGACCAATTTGAGCAGCAGCAGTTCTTTACAAAGTTCTCTGGGACTGGGATCTCCTGGCGATGATGGAAAACACCGATCAGCAGGCGGTTGCTGAGGAGGACATTGACTGGACCAGTCGCAGCTACCGACGGTCACACATTTTGGAGGCGCTGGGAAAGTGTACTGATACTACTGCTAATGCCACTTTTGCCAACACTAATAATGCAGCTGAAGGTTCTAAGGAAAATGACGATTCCACCACTTTGGAGCCGCAAATTATTCTCCTCAAAAACAATGAAGTAATGAAAAATAAAACAAAAAAAGCAGAAATGACAAAACGATGACACACACATTCGCTTCAAACGAGGAACTGCAAATCAAAATTACCTTTGAAAATGACTTCAGCTGAATCGTAACACTGAATCGACTTGGGCGGTAATCATTGGAAATTGAGATTGGCAAGCACTTTCACACTGAACACCAACACCATAAACAAACACACACAGTTTCCTTTTTAAGTTTCACCAAATACACTGTCACACAAAACTACGTGGAAATTGATTACATTGCTGAGTGTCGTTGAAAAGTTTAATTGAAATTGGGAGAAAAACTAACGGATGGACTTTTAAATGAAATGATTGTTTTTGATATTGCTATCATCCAGCGTGGTCTCTTTCTCTCTCTCTTCTCTAGCTTTCCGGAAATTTGTATTCAAATGTTATCTCACTTTATGATTGCATTGTTGTCAGCAACAGCAATACCAATCAGCTTTTGATTCTTTCAAAAAAAAGAAAGCGCGCTAATAAACAAAACGACAAAGTAGAAACACAACACAGCAGTAAAAAGACAAAGATCGCATTGCTACCATTATTCAAAGAAGATAAAAATTAAAAACACACCTATATTTTAGGGCTTTTTGTTAGCTACAAATTAATACAAACACACAATTTACAAAGGCAATAGTATTTATAATTTAAGGCACTGAAATCTTTTTTGAAATTTTTTTGCTTAAAAACGAGCTGTGCCGGGGTGAACTAATCTAACTTAATTAATTAAAACTTGAGCGTCCAAGAGGTCGACTTGCCCATCCATCCATTCATTCATCTTCGTCGTCATTGACCCTTGGAACAGCCGACAACGTGCTTGACCACGTCGGCGATAACCTTGCTGCTGTAGGTACAGGTAGCGTAGATGCAGCGGTGTTTGCGCTCGTGCTCAATGAGGAGGCGGCGAAAGAGGAAGCGCTGAGCGCAGTAGGCGCAGCTGAGCATCGAGGAGACGTCGGGCGAAGAGTGGCGAACTGGGTGAACCGTTGGCGAGTCGATGGTGATCACCTCGGGAGAGGATGAGGAGGAGGAGGAGGGTGGTGGTGGTGGAGGAGGAGGTGATGCTGGTGGCGGTGCCGGCTGATTCTTTTTCAAAATCCGCTCCGACCGTCTAAGCGGCTGATTAGGCGGTTTTGGCTGCTTTGCCTTCTTTGATTTTGCTGCCCCCAAAGGCGTCTTTTGCTGCTGCTGCTGAGTTTTGTTCGTGCTGTCTCTAAGGGGCGTCGATGGCTGTTTTGGAGCTGGTGATGATGTCGTCGACATCGCAGAAGCAATCAAACTCGCAAAGGAGTGCCCGGACGGCGCTTTCAGCACCACGCTAAGGTAGCCCCGCCGTGAAGAACCGGGCACCAGCGGCAGCCCTTCGTTGGAAAACATTTCACACATTGGTGGAAGTTCTTCCAACTGGAGCGAAACGAGTGGAATGCGACAGCGGATGGGCGGCCCCGGCATGGTTGCGTCCACGCCCAGCGTGGGAATGGTCAGCACCAGCACACTCGCGCCGTAGCTGGTCGCAATGGCCCGGCGCACGTCCATCTCTGTCAGCTCGTAGACGTACTTCAGGTTCGGGCTGTCGATCTTTGGGTAGCGGGAGAACTTCTGATTGGGCAGGTCGCCAATGACCACTGAAATAGACCGGTCTTCGGCCTTTTCAGTGAGGAAAATGTTGCCGATGCTGAGGATGCGTCCGTAGAGGACAGTGCCGGGCGTGGCGCCAGCAGGGACGCGCACCTCGAGCAGCTTATTCTGCTGCTGGGTTGAAGTGGGCGGCAGGTTGATGAGCAGCTTCTTGACGGCGCCGTGCAGGAACTCCTCCAGGGTGAGCAGCAGATCGTGGCGAATGGGCGGCTGGCCTTTGGGAGGAGCAGTGGTGAAAGTAAAAAAGGAGGAAGAGGAGGAGGAGGAGGAGGAGGTAGAGGCAGAAGAGGTGGTGGTGGTATTTGAAGAAGTCGAAGTCGAAGTCGACGTGTTTCTGGCTGAAGTTGCCGTCTTTGCCGCTGGGCCACCAATGCCGCTGCCGGCGCTTCTCACCTTCAGCAGGTAATCGTAGGCGGCCTTTACACGCATGAAGTTCTCCTTCGCGGCCGCCCATTTCGAGCCAGGGTTCTTGTCCGGGTGGTAGCGCAGTGCGAGCGTTCGGTAGGCCGCCTTGATCTGCTCCACGGTGGCGCCCACCGGGAGGCCCAGCGCCTGGCAATGCGCTTCTTCGCCGACCACGCTTTCAAAGGGCATGTTTCTCTTTCTCGATCTTCTTCTAGCTGAAAAGCTTTCAAAATCGGTAAGATTTGAAGATAGGTTTGACCAGCAAGGTGACGATGCAAAAGGTAGAAAGTAGAAAAGTAGAAAAGTAGAAAAGTAGAAAAGTAGAAAAGTAGAAAAGTGAAAAATAGAAAATTGCTGACTAGCCTTGGACTTGACTGGTAAACAACAAAGCAGGAGCAGCAGTAGCGCCAAACAAGACCGTCAGGCGCTGCCACCAGAAGCAGCGGCGGTGGCAAAAAGCTTGCAGGAAACTTTTCCAGCGATTTGCTTTTTGGAAACTTTTTTTAGATCAAACAAAAATTAAAAAAATTAAAATATAAGATGAAAGATTAAGTTGTACATCTAAGTAGTATAGAAAATCAAACAAAAAATACTTAAGTCTGTTCTCACTAATGATATACCTTAGTTTTAGCTTTCAATTTTATTTAACCAGTATGTTACAAAAATTTGGTTGAAGTGAATAAAATACTTCCAATGGTGCTAAAATGTTGAAACTTTGCATGTGAATTTATAAAAATGCATAGGGATGTGGAAAATTTTTAGATTTTGAATTGAAGTACTAGGTGGGCGTTTCCATTTGAGTCAAAAACGTCCATTTTAGATCAACTTACTGAAAATCAATTACTAAAAAGGTACCTGAGATATTAAAATTTTCTTTTTTGCATTTCTTGTTTGCATTACTTGTTTGCATATCAGAAATCAAAAATTCTGTTCAGTGTCATTTGGAAAATTTATCAGTAAAAATATTTTTAGTAGTCCAGTCAATCTAAACCTAGCACCAATAGATAAATGCTAGTTAGCGTTGCATTCAAATAAAACTGTTGTTTGATATCATGAAAAATGTAATTTATAGAACCATAAATGAAAACGCAAAAAATCATATAGAACTTAAATAGGGATTTGTACAAAAATTAAACTGGCTCTAATAATTTCTTTCGTCAGTCAAATCAACCTAAATTTGATGTCAATAGATAAGTAGTAGTTAGCATTGTTTTCAAGTAAAACAATGTTTAGATATCATGAAAGATGTAATTTATAGAATCATAAATGTAAATGCGAAAAATCATATGGAATTAATATAAGAATTTTTATGAAATCTTTAACTTGTCATCATAATTACTTGAGTTAGTCAAATTAACCCAACTTAATACCATTAGATAAGCACTACTTTGCTTTGTTTTTAGGTAAAACTGAGTTTTGAAATCTTGAACGATGTAATTTATANCATAATTACTTGAGTTAGTCAAATTAACCCAACTTAATACCATTAGATAAGCACTACTTTGCTTTGTTTTTAGGTA
>NW_016184202.1:3766-5296 GCF_001687245.7 Rhagoletis zephyria | reverse complement strand
ATAACATCTTGATGGGTTTGTTGAATTTATTACCTAAATAAAAACATTTTATAATATTAACGCAACATACATAAATACATATAGATTAATTTGCACTTTTTGAGTGGGGATGGGAAAAACCATAAACGTAAGTACATATGGCATTATCCATTGTACTTCGCAGTAAAATTGCATTCTTTATATGTACGTATTTTCAATACATGTGTGTAGCATGTACTATACTTGTTTGGTTTCGTCTTAGAAGAATAAAATATTTACACCCATTTACTGCGAAAGAAATTCCCTAATTTATTTTTAAATATTAACAATATGGTAACGCTGCTAGCAACATGAACACATTACGAAGCTTCAAAAATCTCAGTATCCGTCAAAAAGTTTTTTATTGAAACTACCTTCTTTTTTTTATCATGGTGCAAACGAAAAAATATCCAAAAATAAATCTTTTTAAAGTAAACCAGTGGTCGTTTGGCGCAAAATTATATGTGTTTTAGCTTGAAACAAAGAGGATATAGTTATCTTTTTCTCATTGTATTATCGCAGCGATGTTGTCAGACAATCGTCGATAATATTGCAGTAGTGGCAAAGGAAATATGTCGCCCACAATTCTGGATCTGAAATTTTCCGGATAAAAATGTATGCAATTGTCGCACCTGTCACTTAAACAAGTAATTTTTAGCAAAAAAAAAACCGACTTCAACTCTCATATAAAAAAAATATATATAAAATATATAAAAAATATATATATATATATATATATCTCATGATCCACTGATCGGACTGACCAGATTAGTATGGGAGACCACCTCTGAGATACTACCTTTCCGATGCAAAACGAATTATCGAAATCGGTTGACGTGGTCCAAAGTTATGCGGTAACATACAGAAAAAAAAAAAAATATTCCGACGAGCTAATAACCTCCTCCTTTTTTGGAAGTCGGTTAATAAAATAGGCAACCGAACGCAGTGGTGCTAAACTGTTCAAATTTGACCGATTGGTCTGGACTATTAATTAATTTTAAAAGCAAGTAATAATATTTGCAAGAGACTGCAAGTAATAATATTTACAAGAGCGCTATTTTTTATTTATTTGTTTATACTGATATTTTAGTACAAATTGCAGGGGAAAATGAAAAAAAGTCCATAAGTAAACATACATTACATAAAATAAGTAAAGAAGTATAAGTTCTGGTGAAACCGAACTTTATATTCCCGGGTATCAAATAACGTCGTTTCAATTTTCTCTAAACTACCTTTTCATGAGGGTTTTTCCCGATTTCAAACGTTTTCGAAAATATGTTAGACTTAATGATATAATTAAATCAAGTTTAGTAGAAATCGATGAAATAGTTACCGAGATACATTTTGTAGTCATAACAAGTAAGAAAGTCTAAGTTCGGGCGGAGCCGAACATTAAATACCCGGCGCAAGTATTAAATATATGTTTTTTCACCCTTCCGAAACCTTCCGCTAGATGGTAAGCCGAGGTGTATCAATTTTGAGTAAATTAGCGTCCTTCAATTTCGAAATATT
>NW_016184202.1:0-2441 GCF_001687245.7 Rhagoletis zephyria | reverse complement strand
GACAGACGGACAGACGGACGGACAGACAGACATGGCTTAATCGATTTCTTTTTTCATCCTGATCATTTATGTATACATTTGTCTATATCTATCTCGATTCGTTTTGGCTGTTACAAACAACCGTTATGTGAACAAAATTAATATACCCTTGTGCACAAGTGCGCTCGGGTATAAAAAGGGTGGTACCAGGCAGTGATGAAAAAGTAGGTAGTTGATGACTTAAAGGTACATTAGAAACAGTCACTAGATTTTAGGTACAATCATCTTTTATTCAGATGCATTTTTACTTTTTTTCTTTTTCCTTTAACTTGCTAATATATTTACTTGTAGGCACGGGAGAAGCTTCGCTTTTATTTAGAAGAATAAACAATTCTAAAGACAAGTGGTCAAAAGGAAGAAATTAAAAAAGTCATATTATGTATTATCTTAAACATTTTACATTGCATTTAGAGCAGCCACTACGAAAAATTAACACTTTACTCAGCTATGCACAAATTCGTAATTTTTTTCTATTAATTTTAACGCTTATTTTCACTAAACCGAATTCAATGGCATTTGCAGTCAAATGAGTGAAAATAAATTGTTACATGGGACTAAAAAATGCTCTTTTGTTTTATTTATACCAGAATAGTCCTTCAGGCATGTATATGCTCTGCTAGAGCGGCTATTTGTACGTTTTTGGCCCATAATATCATCGTAGGTAGGGATAAAGGAAAGAAAGTTGTATCAAAATATGTCGACAAATTTTGTTGTCAAAATATGACATAACGAAAACCATCCTTTACTCGCCCATACAGTCCAGTGTCTAGGATGTCTTCAATTTCATATCTTCTTTAGATAAGAAATATAGCTATTTGACCCATATTCGCTTTTTGATTTCTGGAAATATATTATTATTTTCTCTAGATTTGCTGCACCTATTAAAAGGAATCGGATAAATTAACAGACTTCCTGTTGTTTTATAAAAGCTGGATAAAGAAGTATACTTCGCAAAGTGTGTTTTTTGTCTTTTTCGCCAATATTTTTCAGTAGTCAAAATTAGACAAAAACGACGCTTCTCCGATTCCCATTAGACTATACTTTATAGGTATAGGCTCAGTTAAAAAAAAAACCGAATCATGTTTAAAGCACAAAAAAACTGCAAATGAATGATGTCTTTTTTTAGGTACAATCTGTCTCATTTAGTCACATTTATTTTATAATATTAGGTACAATCTGAAATTCCCATTCTTCATCCCTGGTGCCAGGCCCAATTCCTAAAATGCTAAAACAGTGTTAAGAGATTGTTGTAGCTATTAACTTGGAGTAAATTAGCGTCCTCAGTTATTGAAATATCGGAGCTTTCGTATCTCTGAAATTTACCGTTATACGGTGGTTATTGTAATCATCGATTTTGAGTGAATTAGCTTTAGTTCTAACTGATATCGTAGTTTTCGTGTTTCTGTAAATTACTGTTATATGGGATTTCTCAGCTAGACCCCTAGCAAGGCTTGATGATTCGGCTACTGAGATACAGCATTTTATCATAAGTAGGCGGAGTCACGCCCATTTTCCAAAAATTTCACAATAATATTATTTTTTACCAAAATCCTACTTCGCACACCAATTTTCAACAATTTGGATCCAATATTTACTAAAATATCGTAGTTCTTGCATTCTTCGAAAATACCGTTGTATAGGAAGCGGGCGTGTACACGGACGGACAGACAGTCACAGCTTAATCGATTTCCCTTTTCATTCTGAGCGTTTATGTGTACATTTGTCTATATCTATCTCGATTCGTTGTGGCTGTTACAACCAACCGTTATGTGAACAAAGTTGTGCAAAAGTGCGCTCGGGTATAAAAAATCCAGAAGCAAAATTCTAATCTATGATAATATTTATTCGTTAAGCTCGAGGCCCAGAAAATACATAAGATACAGACTTTTGGGCAAAGAAAATTAACCATAAGAAAATAAACAATTAAGAATACAGTAATTGTAAACACATAAAAATTATCATAGTTTATTATTTAAAGGCCAATTAACAAAAAAACAAACATGTAAAATTCTAATGTAATACAAAAAATTAACCAAACTTTCAAAATAATTTTTAGAACTTCTAGAAAAAGTTTAGATATGTATATAAAGTAAGTTTTAAGTAGCTGAGAATTCACACTTTGATTTCTTTGCTTCAATTTTTATTACCGATTTAATCCATTGTGATCTAAAAAAAGGAATCTCAAAATAACGGTTATAATATTACCTAAAATTTTTAATAAGAAAATAAAAATCATTGAATAACGATTATTTTTGATCGAAAACATAATCAAAAAATAACGACTAAAAATTTTCGGAAAAATACAAATAAAAAATAATAATAAAATTGGGTAAACCATATAAAAAAAAAAATGTTACATAAACGGTGAAGCTTGCAGATTTTCTAATTTTGTAGGTTATAGC
>NW_016184201.1:0-5296 GCF_001687245.7 Rhagoletis zephyria | reverse complement strand
CGCATCACTGCATACTTGAAGAGAGCGCCACAGCTTTGTTTTGGCTTTCACTGTACAGCACAGCACACAGCTTTGCACAGGTGAAGGGCACTGATCTGATTTTGTTTTGCCAGGTACCGGTGTGATCTTCTCCTGACTCGGCGACCATCACCACCACCAGCAAACTCCCATCACCCTCATCACCACCTGAGGAAGCGACGACCATGAGCTCATCATTCGAGGCAGGCGGCGGCGATGAGGGCACTAGCGACCGGCAGCCGATCGACAGCAGGACCATTCGGACGCGCGTCGACGCGGTCCACTTCGAGGGACTGGACCGAACGAAGCGCGACGTCCTCCGCGAGCTGGTCAAGCCCATCTTCCAGACGGCGGACATCGGCGAGGTGCTCCTGAAGACGCAGCGCGTCCGCCAGCGCTTCGCCGAGCTAGGTCTCTTTCGCAATGTCCAGGTGTCGATTGAGGAGAGCGGACGGCCATCAACGGCCGGCGACGACCCGGACCTCTCCAATCTGGCCATCACCTTTGACGTGGAGGAGACACGGCGCTACGCCGGCGGCATCTTCACCTCGGCCAGCAACAATGAGGCCTCAGTCATACTGGAGCTTCGATCACCGAATGTGCTTGGGCGAGGTTCGTAGTTTGTAGTGCTTTTATTTTGATTCATCTCAAATTAATCAAATTTTTACTTCATCTACTCAGGCGAAGAACTGCAGGGCCGCTTTGAGAGCTCCCTCAAGTACTTCTCTTCCTGGTCAGCCTCCCTCTCCAAGCCGCTGATCAAGGCGCTCTGGCCGAGTCAGAGCTCGCGCTTCGACTTCACGCTGGCGCAGTCGGCGAAGGACGCCCCGTGGAGCGGCTTCAAGGAGCTCGACCGGGGCTTCTTCGTCGACCTGAACATTCAGCAGAACCAAAATAACCACCACTTTCTGCGGTGGGAAAGCAGCTGGCGGTACCTCTCCTCGACGGACGCCAGCACCTCCTTCAAGATTCGCGAGCAGCTGGGCCACTCGCTGAAGTCCTCCATCTCGCACGTGTACACGCATGACCGGCGCGACCACGCCATTCTGCCCACTTCGGGCTTCATGATGAAGCTGCTCAATGAGTACGCCGGCTTCCACAAGGACGGCGGCGTCTCCTTCCTCAAGCAGGAGGTGGAGTGCCAGCAGAACCTCTCACTCTACAAGCTCATACTGCAGGGATCATTCAAGGTAGAGTGTTTCTCCCACTTATCTTGTCAGCCATTTTCTAAAACCAAAACCCCTTCTTCCCTTCACAGTTCGGCATTCTGAAGCCCTTCGACAACGTCCTCGTCACTGACAAGTTCTTCCTCGGCGGGCCGCTCAGCATGCGCGGCTTCCAGATGAACGGCATCGGCCCGCACAACACCAACTGCGCCCTGGGGGCGAACACCTACTGGGTGGGCGGGCTGCACGCCTACCTCCCGCTCCCGTTCAAGAACGCCCTCAACGAGTGCCTCCGCCTGCACGGCTTCCTCAACGCCGGCAACATCAGCGAGGCGGCCAACTACGAGCAGTTGCTGGCGAAGGCCAATGTCCGCCTCTCCACCGGCCTCGGCCTGGTGATGTCCTTTGGCGGGCGGGTCCGCCTGGAGGTCAACTACTGCCTGCCGCTGCAGGCGCAGGCGGAGGACAAGACGCAGAAGGGGCTGCAGTTTGGCATTGGCATCAACTACACGTGAGGAAGAGGAATAGGAGATAGTTCGANAGGACAAGACGCAGAAGGGGCTGCAGTTTGGCATTGGCATCAACTACACGTGAGGAAGAGGATTTTTCGCTGCTGGTGCTCTGTCCATTTGCTCCTCACTAGCCCTCTTTGTTATTTATTGTAAAGTGCTTTCTTCTTCTTCTTCTACCATCCACACTTTTCTTATCTGAGCTGCAGAGTCGAATTAAACTATTTTAGGCTGGAGTCAAAGACTGTTGGTATTTTTATGGACTGAATTTCACCCTGTTTGCTTGTTTAAATTGCTGATGATAAGAGAATCGAGAATGGTTCTATTTTTCTTTCGTTGAATGTCTCTAAAATGGCAATAAAAATTTTTCTATCACTACTACTTCTTTTCATTAGCACCTGCTTCACTGCCTATCTGTCTGTCTGTTCCATTTGGCATACTGTCGATAAATCAAGTGAATGACTTTGATTAGCTAGGCAGAGATGTCATCGCCAGTCTCTTTCCTCCCTTTTTATCGATTGACTGTTGCAGGCAAAAAAATCCTTTTTTTGTGTCAATCGATTTAGAAGGGAAAAAAATTAATGCGATTCTGCGATCGATCAGCGACAGTTTTTTGCTTTTGATGTAAAAAAAAGCTTTCTTCACTTTTCCTGCTAAATGGACTGAAAAATAGCTGCAAAAAATCACTCTAACAGAATGTTACTCTGAAACGTGCGCAAGTGTCACTGGCCTCAACTGTACAAAAAACTTAAAATTGTAGAAAAAAACAGTTTCAATGAACTACGATGTCACTAGCCACTAGTTCAATAGCAAATGAAGGCAATTATAGAAATCGTCGCAGCAATAAAACAAGCTATACACTGCACACTACAATTTAATTCAAAAATACGCCATTGAAAACCATTTCCACTTCAATCCTTCACTCTTTTCACTCTTCTCGCTATTCCGCTTACGTTGCTGGCCAAAACAATTTATTTAGTGACGCTGGTTTGGCATTGAAGTAGGTAGAGCAGAAGGACGACGTAGCGGAAGCAGTTACGTAGCAGCAGTGTGTTCGATTGCACGATTCTATCTGACCGGTGAAATAATTGCTTACTTTGCCAAAACTGCCCAAACTCTTGCTCAAACGGGGATTATTCTATAAAACTGCCAGCCAGCGAGGATGGAGACTTCAGAGTCAGCCTTCGAACAGACAAAAACACTTCTTCAATATTTACCCTTTTTATTTACTTTCAAGACAAAAGTAGCACTTGAACAACTTTTTCCGAGTAAATGTCTGGCTCTTTTCGTTACTTTACCGTTCTTCTTCTTCTTTGCACTTGTATGCTTGCTCAAATCTGCTCCTCAGCAGCAGCAGCAACTGCCAGTGAATGTCGAGCTGGAGGTCAGAAGTTTGCTAGCACTCAACTAACACTCTCCCAAAACGAGCACTCTACTGAAGTTCGCCAGTGTCTGATTTCCGCTTTCCAAACTCGAACATTGAACAATCGTTGCCAGAAGATAACACTTGGTCACTGTTCCTGTGTCCTCAATTCGCCACTCACCTCAAAACAGTCGACACTTTTCTTTGGAGCACTTCATCGAATGATCTCATTGACGAACAATTTTTCCGGTGCCACTGAAGCGGAAGTAGGACAGGGCAGCCTCTACTTGGCCTACTCCTGTTCTGATGACCAACAAGTGGTTATGAAGAACAATCACAGTAGAAACAGAAGGTTTGCGGGAAGAGATGAGAATGTTAAGCAGGGAGGACGCGTCTTTGGACCCAATTCTGGCGGTGGAGTTCAGGTCTGAGCTCCAGTTGAACTTTTCAGGCAGCTAACATAAACGACCATAAAATGAGTTAAAATCATTCGCTTGATTTTGATTGACCAATGTAAATTACATTAATTTGCTTACTTGTTAAAATAAAATTTGATGAAAAATGTATCCTTGAGTGTTGCAGTGATAAGGAAGGCTGTTGTAAACTGCTGGTTATCATAAAAACTTTGTACAACTGTTGCAGTGAGCTCTAAAGTCACTTGACGTGCCACTCATTCACAGATTGTACACCAAACTTGAGAATGCTTAGAAAAAAGGGAGGACCACCAAAACAACAACACAAAAAACCACCATGTTCCAGCTGTTTGGCTCCCTAAAAACCGCCATTGAAAGTCAGCAACAAAGCACTCAATCTCAATCTAGCAGTAAAAATTCATCAGGCGTCATCACCGAAAGCACCGTCAGTCGCCTTCACTACCAGCTGACCTTCTTCACGCTGATCTTCTTCAGCCTCCTGCTCACCGCCAATCAGTACTTTGGAGAGCCGATTCACTGCGCCAAAAAAGCGACAACTGCAGCAGTCATTGACCAGAAACTGCTCAACGCCTACTGCCTGGTTCATTCGACTTTTACTGAAGTACAAACTCAAGAGATCAATGGAACTAGTTCAACTACTCGAATCTACCACCGCTATTATCAGTGGATGACCATTGCCCTCTTTCTCCAGGCGATTGCTTTCTACGTACCTCACTATATTTGGGGACAATTTGAAGGAGGGCTAGTGGAAAATCTCGTTTCCGGCCTGAAACAGCCCATCGTCGACCCGGAGCTGAAAACGGCAAAGCTGCACCAGCTGACGGCCTTTTTTGAGCGCACTCGTCAGCTAACCAAAAAAGGAAAAGTTGACCCTCATAGGCGGCTTTTTGCCGGCCACCTCCTCTCTGAGGTGCTCAATCTGCTAAACGTACTGGGGCAAATTGTTTTTCTGGATCGATTTTTGGGAGGGCAGTTCTTTGGCTACGGCTGGCGGGTGGTCACCGCTCAGCAGTGGAAGCTGCCCTTTTCATCTTCTGTTTTGAGCGACCCAATGCTGGAGGTCTTTCCCAGCGTAGCCAAGTGCGCCATGGACAGTCTAGATCAGAACAGTAACTCCTCTTCCTCATCATCTCACGTGATTTGTCTTCTGGCTGAGAACATTTTGGCTGAAAAGATGTACCTCTTTCTCTGGTTCTGGCTGTACGCCCTTCTCCTGGCCACCGTCTGCTCGCTGGCCCTCAGCACCACCTTTCTTCTTCGTCCTTCAGCTCGAAGCACCTTCATCCGTCATCACTGTCGCCTTCTGTCCAGGCATTGTCTCGAGGAGGTGCTTTTTGGTGCAAGTGATGGCAATCACAGCAGAAGTTCATCTCTCAATGAAGCCTTTCTGCTGTACCTGCTGGCGAAAAACCTTTCGCCGTTGCACTGTCTCGACTTGGTGGCCAGTCTGCAGAAACTGCCGGTGGACGACTGCACTGGCAGTAAACATCAGCAGCACCAGCAACAGCAGCAGCAGTTTTACTTTCCCGCCAATGTCGAAGAAGAGTGTGAGAAGATCATCACCATTAATAGCGAATAAAGTTGTATAGCCAACATTTGGTAACAATAATTAAAACAATTTTGTTTTTATTTTTTGAACCGATTTGGGCACTTTTACAAAAAAGAACCCATAAAAAACAAAAAAGTACCCTACTCCACCACAGAATTTTCGTTTATATACTGCAGGTCAGGCTGTAAGACGTATAAGCGAGCGGACGTGGCCGAGTGGTTAAGGCGATTGACTCGAAATCAATTGGGCTCTGCCCG
>NW_016184200.1:0-5296 GCF_001687245.7 Rhagoletis zephyria | reverse complement strand
ATCAAAAATCTCATTCTTACGATTCCGTTGAAACGATTTTTAAATATTTGTATGCAGATTTTTTAAGCTTAAGTTGTTTTGTCATCTGAGGGGACTTTTTTCAAAAAGTTCTTTAAGAANATAAAAAACTACATTTTTGGAGGTATTTTCAAATCGCTCCAGCTCACTTAAATCTTAATATTTTTCCGAAATATTTTGGTGGACGTCTTAAAATATAATAGATTTTGTAATCCCGGCGGAAAAACTGCAACTTTTTTTTGTGATGCAGTCTAATGTATGTACATAATCTATATACTTATTTCTAAAAGGTATTTTTCTGTTACCCAGTGATATCATTTGGAAGGGGGGAAGCTCGCGTACCTGCGAAAACTAGGCACGTTGTTCAAATTTAATTATTTATCAAAAAAATGGGGGTTTAAAGAGCTGAAAGCACTGTATCCGGCCATATCTTATATAGTACTTCATCAAATTGAATGATTGAAACTCTATTTTGAAGGACAGCTTCGCTGGTAGAGGTAAAGGATAACAACTTTTTAACAGGGTTGCCATTCGCTTAAAAATTTTGGGACTTAAACATATATCGACTAAAATATAGCAACGTATTCAGGGAATGCAAAGCATTTAAATTCACTCTTAAACAGAATTAATAATTTTGAATAGGGTTGCCAAATATTTGAAAATTTAAATCATAATACCGAGCATAGCTCTAGAAAGGACTGTCTTATGTAAGCTGTATTTTTTGTTGCGTTTGTCTGTCTCTTCACAAGGAAAATTGAAAAAATTTCCGAACAGAAAATTTCGAATAAATTGCTTTTCCATAGATTTTGTACACGACATTTATTTTATTTCTTTAATTTTGATCGTAATATTACCATTGAAATGCTTGTCCAGATACAAAATTGTATGTATGCTAAACAATTATTAAGGTTAGAATGCGTTGTAAATTATTACCGGTTCCATTTACAATTTCTGGATTTGAACAATGTACGTATTATGGAATTTTGATTAAAAATGCAAAATCCAAAAAAAAAAAATTAATTTCTTTTTCGTGTCTTCACTACGAGCGGATGAAAAACTTTCTTGCGAATTTGTTTTCGGGCGAAACTCTAGATAGATAATGTTGAATGAGAATATTCTTTGGGAATTCTTCGCCATTTGTACCTACTCTCAGTGTTCAGTTTTGAGTGCACTCATCGCGAATTCATGCAGGACGACCTCAGGAGTAACCAGCTCATTAGCAACTGAAATAAAAGCGGAATCCTGCGATCTGCATTGTTAAATGAGAAAAAATACCGTGAAAGTCTAATTATATCGAAATTCTGTGTGTTACAATTGGTCCAGAAAATCACATCTCTAATTTCACAATGCGTAAAACTTTCATTCGGAGACAACGGGATTGAGATCTGCAGGGGTTAAAATCAAGTTACTACAGTTAAATCAACCATCAGAACCCCTGAGCTCATTGCTTTATGGCGATTTACCATAAATAAGTCTTTGTATACTGGATTTATGTGGACCCGTTTCGAACTTGCCACCAACTATGCTAAATATACAGATTCATTGAACCAGATCATTGTTCCAGATAGTGAATGAAGAGAAAAACGGCTTTTCAAATTTATTTCGTTGGCAACTCTAATATCGATCATTGGAAATTTGCAAGAATTTCGTCACGGCCAAAACGATTTCGTTAGGTTATTTAAAATAGCGACGAACGATATGCCTTCTGACGACCACCAAAACCATATTTAGATCAGACAAATGTGCCACTGAAAGTCTTCAAAGGAATACTTGGTGAAAGTGTGGTTCCTACAAAAAATTAGATTTGGGCGAGACGAAGTTCGCCGGGTACGCTAGTTTAGTAATATTATGGCAAAAAAAAGATACCTACTCTCACAGACAAATTAAACATAGCACCGCTTACAATGCCAAATATATATGTATGTCGTTGCACGCCGAGGAATGAATGGTTTGATACTCACATAGTCAGTGCTCAAACTTGCGTGGTAAGGTAATGAGCTCTTTAATTAAACTATGAAAGAAAAATAGAGGAGGGGTGTCGTAAAAAGTAGTTGAAACTTTGTAGCAAGAAAAACTGGAGTGGAGTGATGTAAAGACATTGAACTACTGAACTCTATCCGCAATACCAGAGGTTGGTGGCAAATAGGAAATACTCTTAAAAATATCCACCCACTACTTTCAAGTCTTCTAACCCACGATTTTTATGAGCATTTTAAAAAAACGACTCTTGCATTATATGTGCACTGGGCAATGCCTCTGTGTATCAACCCTTTCCTTGATGCGCCTTTTGATTTCACGGAGTTGACCTTTATTATTCTGGGCACAAAAAAGAATATATGTAGCTCCAGGAAAAAATCGTACATATAAGCTATGGGTTCTATGAATTTGCGCCGCATCGTTTCATAAATGAATTATATATGGGGCATTCCACACCAAAATGGACGGGGTTCACACTTCATGTGTATTAATTTGTTTCAAATTTTTATGGTTGATGGATAAGCATAAATAATAAAATAATATGAAATTTGAGCTTGATTAATACATTTTTAAAAACTTTAAAGCACAAANAAGAATATATGTAGCTCCAGGAAAAAATCGTACATATAAGCTATGGGTTCTATGAATTTGCGCCGCATCGTTTCATAAATGAATTATATATGGGGCATTCCACACCAAAATGGACGGGGTTCACACTTCATGTGTATTAATTTGTTTCAAATTTTTATGGTTGATGGATAAGCATAAATAATAAATTAATATGAAATTTGAGCTTGATTAATACATTTTTAAAAACTTTAAAGCACAAAAACAAATCAATTTAATAGTTTTCCAAATATCTCGAGAACGGGGCGAGGGAAGAATTTGAAAAAAATCACACATATACACATCAAAATTCTGCAAAAAAGAAATTTATTTTTTTATTTTTTTTTCTGGAAATTATTTTTTTTTATCAAAAAGATTGTATGTGAAAAATTAAAAAAAAAAACAATTTGAAAAAATATTTTTTTCATAGAGAATTTTGATGTGTGTATGTGTGATTTTTTCAAACTTTTTCGAGATGTTTGGAAAACTGTTAAATCGATTTGTATTTGGTTTTTAAAAATGTATAAATCAAGCTCATATTTCACATTTATTTATTATTTATGTTTGTCCATCAACCCTAAAAACTTTAAACAAATCAAACGCATGGAGTGTGAACGCCGTACATTTTGGCATTTATCGCCCAAGATAACAAGACACAGATCCCCTCTTCACTTAGCTCATCCATATTGATTCTTCTTTTTAAGAAGTATGATCCTGGTAATAATACCAACTACAGCGGAATGTCATTGCCTGATACCTTAGAAAAACTTTTAAAATTATTTCTAAAAAAACTTCATTGCCTACCACACTCATCTTCATCTGTAGGCAGGCTTACAGCGGCAAAATCTTCATATCATCCGCCCGCATATGCTTTTTATTACTAAGTGCCTCAGCTTACCAAGAAATAAGTTGTCGCGCATCCTAGCGGAAGAGTGTCTTCAAAAGGGGGCTTATTGGATAAACAGCTGGAAAGATCTAGCAAGCAGCGTTAGTTTTCCTTTTATTTCCGGTTTCTAGCCAAAGGAAGGACAACTACTTTTATTGAATTGACAAAAAAGTCAAAACACCAAAACATCAACGATAAATTTAGGGTCTATTCTGTTAGCTTAATTTTTCCCGCTAGTGGATTTTTCTGAACCTCAATGCAAGAGCTTATAAGAATGTGCCTTCTTCGGTCTGCCCATTGTGCAATATGGGTGTGCCGTTAAGCATACACCACTTTATTTGCACGTATCCGATTTATAACAATACCTTATCGGACCCGTTTCCTTGGTAAAGATCGTAACNTGCTAGTGGATTTTTCTGAACCTCAATGCAAGAGCTTATAAGAATGTGCCTTCTTCGGTCTGCCCATTGTGCAATATGGGCGTGCCGTTAAGCATACACCACTTTATTTGCACGTATCTGATTTATAACAATACCTTATCGGACCCGTTTCCTTGGTAAAGATCGTAACATAACCTAACCTAAGTACTAACTATCTGAGGCTGAGTGTCAGTTTTAATCCCAAAGACTATGAAGTTACAAATGCGCGCTTCCAGCGCGGTGTGCAGAGCAGTAATGAGTGATTGTGAGACGGGTGAGAGCTTCTAATGTCTAAGTTTTTTGGACAAGGAAAAAATTATCTATCTTCTCGCTACTCATAGTGCAGTTTTCTTTCTCGTCCAACAAGTACCTTAAGGAAAGAGCGTTTCTACGCTTTCGCAGAAGGCTAGCTAAGGATAACTCTTAGACTTTCTTATTTCACACTAAGCTCTGCTTTGTTCANGATTGTGAGACGGGTGAGAGCTTCTAATGTCTAAGTTTTTTGGACAAGGAAAAAATGATCAATCTTCTCGCTACTCATAGTGCAGTTTTCTTTCTCGTCCAACAAGTACCTTAAGGAAAGAGCGTTTCTACGCTTTCGCAGAAGGCTAACCAAGGATAACTCTTAGACTTTCTTATTTCACACTAAGCTCTGCTTTGTTCATTTCGCAACCATTGGGTAACTTAGTGCTCTGTACTCTATAAAAGAGCCGTCTGCTTGACGATCTGAGATCAGAGAGTAACGCCAACCACCATGCAAGTTGGTTATCCATAAATTTCTGAAGGTTGTGCTAATAGAAGAGTGTTCTCCAGGAAAAACTTAATATACCTTTGGACCGAAAGAAAGTAAGATTTGTCTATTGTTCAATCCAAAAGGCGAAGAACCACAACATTACAAAACAGAATGAGATTTAGAATGAGAACCTCTGCACGGTGAGAGTTACAAGAATGGGGATATTTTCCATATTACCAACGGCTTTCTCATCGGCTCTAAATGTATCTTCAGCTTTCTGAAATTCACCGTCCTGATAGATCAAAAGCTTGGGGGATGTAAAGGCGCGACGGAGGCGTAAAAGAACGAACACGATGACGAATACGGAGACAAATAAGAAGTAAACTTGAAGACAAAGGTAAATGCAAAAACGGAAACGAACCCAAGGATAAATACGAACACGAAACAAGCGCGACGATGAACATGAAGACGAACACGAAAACGAAGGCGAAGATAATGACGAGCACAAATACGAGAACAAACACGAAGATAAACACGAAGACGAACACAAACACAAAGCTAAACAAGAATACGAACACGAACACGAAGATAAACACGACTACGAACACGAACACGAATACGAAGATGAACCCGAAGACAATTAAAAAGACGAAAACA
>NW_016184199.1:3614-5297 GCF_001687245.7 Rhagoletis zephyria | reverse complement strand
TTTTCCGAGCCAAAAGAAAAAATACATGTCTCATTATTTGGACCAACAATGATTCAATAATACAAGGTTAGATAATTATTGACAGCCGCGCTTTGACACTCCCTTACAAAACGTTGCATTTACGAAGGACAGAGAAAGGGGAAGAATGAAATCCCTTGTTGCNCGGCCGAAAAATTTTTCCGAGCCAAAAGAAAAAATACATGTCTCATTATTTGGACCAACAATGATTCAATAATACAAGGTTAGATAATTATTGACAGCCGCGCTTTGACACTCCCTTACAAAACGTTGCATTTACGAAGGACAGAGAAAGGGGAAGAATGAAATCCCTTGTTGCGTAAATGGTAGTAGAAAAGTACGCAAAGTAGGCAATTAGTAGTGAAATTCCTTCGTAAATTCTAATGTATTTGCAGGAAATCTGGCAGTTTAAACGAAATATTAATACATCTACGTAATTTATGTGCTATTTAGGTGTATAAAAAATGCAAAAGGATTCAAAATTAAAATAAAACTACTATGAGATTTATGTAAACATCAATTTAAAAACAATTTATGTTTTCATCAGTTAAATGTGCTTCATATGCATATACAAATAAACATATTGCACAAAAGCTTATACTTCTATTTCACAGTAAAGCTACACTTTTTCCAGGTAAATTTTCAAAGAAGCAACACTCTGCCACTGCTAAGGGAGCGGTGCGAGAGAGACAACTGTCCGTTTATCGAACCTTGTATTATTGAATCATGGTCGAAATTAAAAATCATGCTCGTACCTGACCGGTTGCCTGGAAATGGAAAGCATCCACGGTATCNAACAATTTATGTTTTCATCAGTTAAATGTGCTTCATATGCATATACAAATAAACATATTGCACAAAAGCTTATACTTCTATTTCACAGTAAAGCTACACTTTTTCCAGGTAAATTTTCAAAGAAGCAACACTCTGCCACTGCTAAGGGAGCGGTGCGAGAGAGACAACTGTCCGTTTATCGAACCTTGTATTATTGAATCATGGTCGAAATTAAAAATCATGTTCGTACCTGACCGGTTGCCTGGAAATGGAAAGCATCCACGGTATGTCAGACAATTATATTCCGTAATGTGACTTCAGTCAAGTGCAACACCTGCCTTGGCTGGTGCCACTTTAGGGCATGTCCAGGTCTACGCACCACGCGAGACTGGACGAGGAACTTCGAGGGCCAGTGTGGCGCAGCACAGNCATCAGTCAAGTGCAACACCTGCCTTAGCTGGTGCCACTTTAGGCCATGTTCAGGTCTACGCACCACGCGAGATTGGACGAGGAACTTCGAGGGCCCGTGTTGCGCAGCACAGTCGCAAACCTCAACCGCGACGCCACCCACCACCACCACAGGGCGACAACCACCTCAGCAGCGCACACAGCCAATGGCGACACGACCACACACATCTCTTACACCCCGCATTACCACACATTTCCCGAACCACATGAAGCTCCTTCAAGCTAACCGTCTTTATGGGAAGGCATGGTATACTGATAGCTGCGGTCCAAGAGACGAAGTTGCACAGCATTTCAAATTTTTGAATTGTGCCGGGTACAACGTGCACCGTCGAGATCTCGAGCTAGATAATGGTGGTGGCTTAGCTTTCATCACGCACCACACCGTGCAGTATCGTCTTATCGAAGCAGACATCGACCGCAGGG
>NW_016184199.1:3345-3550 GCF_001687245.7 Rhagoletis zephyria | reverse complement strand
ACCGTCTTCATGTGTAGGCATGGTATACTGATAGCTGCGGTCCAAGAGACGAAGTTGCACAGTATTTCAACATTTTTGAATTGTGCCGGGTACAACGTGCACCGTCGAGATCTCGAGCTAGATAATGGTTGTGGCTTAGCTTTCATCACGCACCACACCGTGCAGTATCGTCTTATCGAAGCAGACATCGACCGCAGGGATACCA
>NW_016184199.1:3099-3286 GCF_001687245.7 Rhagoletis zephyria | reverse complement strand
CCCTGACATAGGTGCGCTCCTCAGAGGTGAAAACCGTATGGTAGTAGGTGACTTTAATGCGCACCACGATCTTTGGCACTCAAGCCTGTCAAACGATCGTAGGGGAACCAATTTGGCTGAGCAAATAGACGATTCGACATTCTGCACAATGAACGACGACGCACCCATCAGGATTATGGGAAGCTGC
>NW_016184199.1:2445-2876 GCF_001687245.7 Rhagoletis zephyria | reverse complement strand
TCTGCCCATAGTCATCTCGATCGATAAACCAACCGACTTTGCTTCCGCGGAGCACCGAACCTATATCAACTTCCCTAAAGCTGATTGGATAGGCGTCGTGGAATTTACTGAAAACACCTTCGCTGCTCTCTCCACACCAACCGACGTCCACCTTGTTGAACGTAAGTTCCGAAGGGCTGCCACCGCTGCTGCAGCTCGCTTCGTGTCGGCAGGATGCATCACGCACCCGCGTTTTGGACGAAGCGTTCCCTGCCGAAGCGGCTGTTCGATCCCCGTATCACGGATCTCAAAGCGCAGATTCGGCAACTGGTGAACGTACATAAGCGGAAGAAGTGGGAAGAACATCTGAAGACCTGTAACTTCACCTCTGGTGTGAGTAAGCTTTAGTCACTGTTCAATCCGACGAAGCACGACGACAGAGTCGAAATTTC
>NW_016184199.1:1984-2220 GCF_001687245.7 Rhagoletis zephyria | reverse complement strand
GCGAAAACCTCCAAAGCCATGGGTCCCGACGGAATATGCATGTTGATGCTGAAAAACTTGGATCCTGCGGGAGTAGCGTATCAAACGGAGGTCCTCAATTTGTGTATGGCCACTCTCATCACCCCAGACATCTGGAAGTTGGGGACAGTGGTCCCTCTGCTGAAACCGGGAAAACCCGCCAACAAAAGAGATTCGTACCGACCGATAACACTCCTTTCCCCGGTAGCGAAGACACT
>NW_016184199.1:1098-1871 GCF_001687245.7 Rhagoletis zephyria | reverse complement strand
GCCAACAAAGGAGATTCGTATCGTCCGATTACACTCCTTTCCCCGGTAGCGAAGACACTCGAGGCCTTGCTACTCCCGTATTTCGCGAACCACCTGACCCCAGCGAAGCATCAGCATGGTTTCCGTAAAGTGCACAGTACAACAACAGCACTTAACGCCATAAACACTCAGATAACTCGTGGCCTTAACCGTAAACGTCCCTGTGAGAGAACGATTCTAGTAGCGTTGGACCTGTCAAAGGCTTTTGACACTGTCAGCCATTCCACGCTACTAGAAGATATAGAGGCTTCCTCTCTCCCACAGAGCCTCAACCGTGGTCGGAAAATTATCTGAGTGGTCGTCACTCGTCAGTAACTTTTATCGAGCAAACTTAGAAAAATAAAACAGGGTGTTCCCAAAAAATCCCCATTTTTCCCCGCTACTGTTCAATTTTTATATTTCAAAGCTTCCTTAACCACTNTGAGTGGTCGTCACTCGTCAGTAACTTTTATCGAGCAAACTTAGAAAAATGAAACAGGGTGTTCCCAAAAAATCCCCATTTTTCCCCGCTACTGTTCAATTTTTATATTTCAAAGCTTCCTTAACCACCAGAGGGAGTCTCGATTGTCTCCTACGCCGACGATTGCTCGATCATGGCGACTGGGAATGGAATTGAAGACCTGTGTTCGAAAGTAATCGGATATCTCTCCGATTNGTCGATGATACACCAATTCCGACGGTGAATAACCCCAAAATACTCGGAGTGCCATTCGACAGCCTGCTCTCCTTCTCTG
>NW_016184199.1:0-891 GCF_001687245.7 Rhagoletis zephyria | reverse complement strand
TTCACTGCAAAGTGTCTAGCCCTCTCCCCTACGAAATCCTCTGCGACCTTGTTCATTACTTGAACGAAAAAGGCTACCGCTGGGAATTCATGTCGATGATACACCAATTCCGACGGTGAATAACCCCAAAATACTCGGAGTAACATTCGACAGCCTGCTCTCCTTCTCTGCGCACGCAACCGCTATTGTCAATAAAGTACAGAGCCGCAACAAGGTCCTCAAGTCGCTAGCCGGCAGTACTTGGGGCAAAGACAAAGAAACGTTGCTGGCAACATACAAGGCAATAGGCCGGCCGGTTTTAAACTACGCAGCACCAGTAGTGTGGTCGCCGGGGACTAGTAGGACGCAGTGGATTAAGCTACAGACAGCACAAAACATCNAACTACGCAGCACCAGTGTGGTCGCCGGGGCCTAGTAGGACGCAGTGGATTAAGCTACAGACAGCAC
This sequence comes from Rhagoletis zephyria, assembly GCF_001687245.7. Lineage (NCBI taxonomy): Eukaryota > Metazoa > Arthropoda > Insecta > Diptera > Tephritidae > Rhagoletis > Rhagoletis zephyria. The sequence goes on along the minus strand of NW_016184199.1, from coordinate 444 downwards.
AAAACATCGCACTCAGGACAGCGACCGGATGCCTCCTGATGTCACCAGAACACCACCTCCATGATGAGGCGAAAATGCTCCCAATTAGGGAGAATGATGCTCTGCAAACAGTTTCTGGTTGGGAGGCACAGACATGCTTGCAGAGGAGCTGTCGCCAAGGCACGTCAGAAGGCATCTATATGAACTGACGGACGAAGTCCAGAGGTTCATTAAGCAGCCTCTGGACCCGTCAGCATACCGACAGGCCCTGAACGACATTCACAGGGACTCAGTCTCGAGTTATGTAGACTCTTGCAATTTTTTCTTTACGCTTCGTCTTCATTTTCTTTGTCAGTATTGCCAGAATATTTTTGAACCCCATCCCCATATCCGCAGTTATCCCCAAAAAATCCCCGTTACGTACATATGTACATATATGCATGAGGTCATTTGGTTATACGTACA
>NW_016184198.1:5163-5297 GCF_001687245.7 Rhagoletis zephyria | reverse complement strand
GGGCGTGGCTACGCCCATTTTCCAAAAATTTATAAGATTCTTATTTTTCATCTGAAGATTATTGTAAATAGCAATTTTGAGTGAATTATCTTCAGTAGTTACTAAAATATCGCAGTTTTCGTATTTCTGGAAAT
>NW_016184198.1:0-5148 GCF_001687245.7 Rhagoletis zephyria | reverse complement strand
TTTGAGTGAATTATCTTCAGTAGTTACTAAAATATCGCAGTTTTCGTATTTCTGGAAATGACCGTTATATGGAAAGTGGGCGTGGTTACTGTCCGATTTCGCCCATTTTCAATACTAACCTACCTTGGATTAACGGAAACCTACATACCAAATTTCGTTGAGATATCTCAATTTTTGCTCGAGTTATCGTGTACAAGGACGGACAGACAGACGGACAGACGGACAGGCAGACATGGCTAAATCGACTTCTCTATTTATTCTGAGCATTTATGTATACATTTGTCTATATCTATCTCGATTCGTTTTGGCTGTTACAAACAACCGTTATGTGAACAAAATTAATATACCCTTGTGCACAAGTGCGCTCGGGTATAAAAATTGTTCTTAGAAATTCGTATTAAAAAGTTTGCAATTTAGATGAAAGTATACTAAACTAACTGCATATATAGTTAAAAAAAAATAAAAATAAAAATTAAATAAACGAAACAAAAATAGCCAAAACTTGCTAAAATTTCGCGTCCCTATTTATTTTTCCACCTTATACATGGGATATTTGAATTCGATCTCAATAACAAAGCCTTATATTTTTATACCCGAGCGCACTTGTGCACAAGGGTATTATAACTTTGTTCACATAACGGTTGTTTGTAACAGCCAAAACGAATCGAGATAGATATAGACAAATGTATACATAAATGATCAGTATGAAAAAAAAAATCGATTAAGCGGTGCCTGCCTGTCCGTCCGTCCGTCTGCCCGTCCGTCTGTACACACGAGTAAAAATTTAGATATCTTAACGAAACTTGGTATGTGTACTTCTTTTGACTGTAGGACGGATGGTATTAAAAATGTGGAAAATGGGACAATAACCACGCCTGCCTCCCATATAACGGTAGTTTTCAGAAATACGAAAACTGCAATATTTTAGTAACTACTTAAGCCTATTCACTAGGGTGGTCCAAAAATGCATGTGAGAAGTAAAGTCGGAATTTTTATGCTCTCACCCGCTAGGATTGTTCTATACCGACAAAATTATACCCATATTTTTTATTTTGAAATCAAAAAATATTTAGAGGTCCCTCAAAGCGCCCAAAGTTTTCCATGTATTTTATATGGGGAAAAAAAAACTTTTCGTAGAAATGGTATAGAATAGTTAAAAATCAATATTTATTACCAGAAAACTCTGTTTATCTGCAGGAGATTCGCATTTTTTCATCGCAACTATCCTTTAACATAAATAAATTTAAACATTTGAACCCACCAGTGGTTCGAACCACTGAACCGAACTGCACCGATTTTTGGAGTGGTTTGATTTATTACAGAAATCACATAAACAACAGTTTCAAAGCTTACACAAATTTCACAAAAATTAGTCAAACTTCAAAAATTTTCATCAAAATTCAAACATTTTATTTTTTGTCGCTATTTTGACTTGATCATGGGGTTGGTGTGTTTTGTGTTGTTAAAAAAACGTTGCGTTTATAAATAAAAAATTGGAAGAAGCAACAACAGCAACTGGCTTTGAATGCCGGAGTTGCTGGTTCAAGTCCCAGAAAACTCGATGAAGAAGTATGAAGGGGAGATGTGGTGATCTCCGAAATAGCAGCTATAACTTCTACCAAGTGTAAATTATTGCCGTTTTTATACAACATTTTTTACTAAAAACGGCCTCACGCTCTGTACCTTGTTGAATATAATTATTATAATGCCAAAAATAACCAAACACAATTAAAGTAGTTAAAAGTGTATAAATAATCCAAAGTTTAATAATGGAAGTACAAGTCGTTTAAAGTGTTCAAAATTCTTTCACTTCATACTTTATTTGGGCCGAAGACATGCATACATGTGTAAATACATATGTATTGGGGTGATCCAAAATAACTAACCTAACGAATTTGTGGTCTTAAAATGACTTATTTACTGAGAAGATAATTCTCCCATTTGGACAAATTTTTATTCCAACTTTAAAAGCCCCCGACATTCGGAATTTTCTATGTAAATAACATTTAAAAAAAAATTGTTTTTATTATTAATATTTTTATTGAGCTTTATACCACGATTGTTTATTATGAAAATTTGAAAAGCAACAAATACCTTTTTTATACCTACCCAGAATGGCATTAACAAAAAGCTGATTTGCCTCAACACATATTTCTTTAAAGCATTTATACCTTTGTCGTTATGGCGCACTCGCTGAAACCGTATTCAAAAGTAAACAAAATTTGTAATTTTTATTCGATATTTCTTAAATAATTAATTTGCGCGGTGTACCGAAATGAAAGCGAGCAAGAATTCAAATTTGTTATAATGATAATTCAAATTTAAAACAGGCTGTATAAAGAAAACCAGCCTTTTTTCACTTCGCGTCAAATGAGTGATGCGTTTATACCTGTTTTCTAACCGATGTGAGAAATAAAACACCGATTTGAAAACAAGATCGAGTCAGTACACTTTTGAATTTCTGAGCGTATTGAAATTTGGTTTATGCTTCCGTTTTGAATCACAGCGAACTGGATCAAAGCGCTTTATGTGTCGGTATAAACCAGGTAAAAGTCTAAGCGGTAGAAGCATATAGTCGGCTTAGAGTGTAACCCTGCTAAATCCGTTTTTTGGCAAAATTGACCTTTTGATGCAGTTCGAAGGAGTAGGCGATTCCGCAGTTGGCAAGCAAAAAAATACGTCAATATAAAAATATAATTGTCAAAAATTGTTTGATGAGTAAAGCTGCTAAGTACAATCAGTTCAAATTCAACTGCTAAATCCAACATATTGTGCTTCTGTCGCTCGAGTATTTTGCTATCTTAGAGTATTACTCTATGCGTTTAAGCCAAGGTAATAGCCAGCGAATAAGCTTTAATTTTTTATATCTCAAGGAAATTATTGTTACTTATGGAACGAAACAGAACGAAGCGTGTGGGTAGATTTGATAGAAAAAAATGTAGTACCAAATAATAGTTCCGGGGAGCCAATTACAGTAATTTTTTATAGCGCGAATGCACATATCAAAGCCGAAACAGTGTTATGGCTAATGCTTTGTTATGCACAGCTATAAATAACAATATCATTATTAAGCAAAAGTTTCTTGAAGTAGGCCATACCCAAATTGAAGCTGATTGCATCCATTCCACTATCGAACGAGCACTTAAGAAAAGAGATATCCATGTTCCTGCAGAATACATTGAAGTATGTAGATCAGCTAGAAAAAATCCAAAACCATATGACGTAACTTATCTTAGTTACACGTTCTTTAAAAGCTTTAACACAGTTCAATTCTTTAATAGCATTCGTCCCGGTCGTGGCAAAGATACTGCTAAAGTAACTGATATACACCAAGTGGCGACATACATTTCAAACTAAGATTCTCCAACGAATGGGAAGTAATACCGCAAAGAAAATCCCCAGTAGCTGTTTCCTTGCCGTTTCCTCACCTTCCGAATTTATACGAGAGTAGGCGTACGATTGCTCGCAGAAAGTATGAGATCTCCAGTATTTCAAACGATTACTTCCTGAAGATTACCACGCCTACTATAACAATTTACCGCATGATTGAATAATATGTATCATACTTTCTGGCATTATTGAGTTCCNATATGTATCATACTTTCTGGCATTATTGAATTCCTACTTAAATTATCTTATATGTGGTCTTTGTGCTATTAATTTGAGAGAGGAATACTTCACGTATAGTTACTAATATATGTTTTATAAACTGCCTATTTTTGTTGCAATAAACGGAAGAATAAATCTGTTGTATTTTTTTATATATATATAATTGTTTTTATCTATGGAATACTATTTTAATTAACATTTAAATTGAGCTCGTAATCACAAAAAATAAAATAGAAACAATTTTATTCATACAAAAAACCTGCTAAATCCACTTCAATTTTGAAAATACAAAAACTAATACCTGCTAAGTTAGAAATTCGAAAAATAAAACCATAAACACGTAATTTTTTTCATTCGTTCTGGATTAGGGCCATAGAACGTCGCGCGATTAACAAACTATATGTAGGATTTGCCCCTTATACCAAGAGTTAAAGATATATTTAGTTTTTTGACTCTACAGTAAAATATGTTTTTTGGTCGTTAGCAGGTTTACACTCTNCTTTTGGGAGGAGTTCTTTTGAAGTTGATTCTTTAATTTATAAAATCCATATATGTAATACTTCTATATTGGCAGTAAGAGCTAGTACCGTCCGAAAACACTACAGTACAAATATATCAATAAACATGTACGAAAGAAATGGAACACATACGTTTATAAATAAATATGTACATAACACATATACAAAAACGGCGCTCAAGTACACAATACATTGACAAAAACCGTACTCGACTGTCTCGCTTTGATTTCGGAATGCTTACACATTGGGAAGTTAGCTTACTGCCAATATAGAAGTATTACATATATGATAAAATCATACATCTTTGAAGTATTTGCTTGAGGTTTATATCAAGTACTGGCAGTCCCGGCGAACTCCGTCCCCAACACCACCTATATGACGAGGCCCAGATGCTCCCAGTATAGGAGCATAACATAATGCTCTGCAAGCAGTTCCTGCTGGGAGCCACAGCCATGGCCATCCCAGCGGACGGCTGCTCGCGGAAGAGGCCTCGCCAAGGCACTTCAGGAGGCAACTTTACGAACTGACGGACGAAGTCCAGAGNAAGTATTACATATATGGGTAGAAGTTATAGCAGCTGTTTCGGAGATTACCACATCTCCTCATCAAATTTTTTTTTCTAGACTTCTGAACATTAATGAAAAAATAGAATTTTATCTGTATTTTAACCAAAAACAAAAAGTCTACCACGATAAATACATGTATTTAAGAGTACAAAGACAAATTATTTATCAGAAGCACTGTCTCTTATACACTGAAAAAAGTAATAAAAACTCTCAAAAAAGCAAAATCGCTACAGCGAAAAAATGGTTTGAAAAACCGCATACATTCAAATCCGCATTAAAAGAGACCTAAGTGTATTTGTCAATNCATTCAAATCCGCATTAAAAGAGACCTAAGTGTATTTGTCAATGTTATTGGGGCTTATTAACATTTTATTTTTTAATATTTTTAATGAGCTTTGTACCACAATTGTATATTATGAAAAATTGAAAAGCAACAAAGTCTAAGCGGTAGAAGT
>NW_016184196.1:0-5299 GCF_001687245.7 Rhagoletis zephyria | reverse complement strand
ATATTTCTAGTTCTTGCTAAACCAATTTTATGTTCTCTTTTTAAATTACAAATAATTTATTTCCAGTTACTTCTAAAGTTTCCAAAAATGTATGTGCAATTTTAAATAATCGAAAATATATGCCCAGATTTCAAGTAACTCAAAGTTGAAATGCAGTTTTTAAGTTAACAAAAATGTCTATCCAGTTTTAGATAACAAAAATTTATGTCTTATTTTTAAATTACTAAAAATTGAGTTCCAGTTTTGAATAACAAGAAATGCAGCTCTAGTTTTTCAACTTCCAAAAATGTATGTCCAATTTTTAATGGTCAAAAATTTATTCCCCGATTTTTAACTACCAAAAGCTTATTTCCGATTTCTAAACTACCAAAAATATCTACACATTTTAAGGTAACTAAAATTTGTGTTATATTTTTAAATCACAAAACACTGANGAAAACTAATTACCGACACCATTCTCAAAGCCACCATAGAAAGCCCGCAGCATCCACAGGTAGTCACTCACATAACTGTGTCAATATTATGTTGACCAAGTTAATTGTTTTTAAATAATTAATTTGTGAATTCCAACGAGTCTTTACAGCTTCACTATCAACCACAACAAGTTACAACGGTAAAGAGTTTCCACACTTTGGTAGGCGGCATTAAATTCCACTTCATTTTCAGGATGCCTAGCGGTTATAACACCACTCGTTGGTGAGTTAACGGAGAATTGAGTTGAATGCAACTCTGCGCTCATCATTGGATTGTATTTATTTCGTTGTATGTACATTTTATTTAAAATTGCAGCGTTGCATTGGTTCGCTTACCACATTGTGTGTTATTTACAAAGCATAGTTCCTTTTGACGATTGAATGCATGCAATGTCGTAGCAAATATTTATGCTAATTACCGAGTATAAGTTTATGTATATTATTTTCATATGAAATGATGATAATGAGTGTCATGAGTGGAGTCCGCTGTGAAAAGTTATGGTGCAGCGGGAATTCTATGGCCGATGGTGCTTGGGGCTATACACATTAGGGTGGTCCAAATAAGTAAAGTCGAAATTTTAATGTTCTCACCCCCTAGGTTTGTTATATATCAAAACAAAAAATAGATCCCCTTATTTTTTTATTTTGAAATCAAGATATCGCTCAAAGCGCTCAAAGTTTTCCATGCATTTTATATGGGGAAAAAACAAACATTTCGTGGAAATGTTATGGAATTCTTTAAAATCAATATTTTTCGATCGTAAAACTCTTGTTCTGCTTCTGGTTCGCGAGACTTTAAGTAACAATACCCGATTATTTTTTTAACATTTTTTTTTTAATAAAGATTTTTTATTTATCCCCCCCCCCCTCCGCCAATCGCATTTTCTGGAATTTCCTAGGGGTTTAGGCGGATCTATAAAATATAGTTACTACGAAAAAAAAAAAATAAATACAAAATTGGGTATTATTATTTCCAGTAGAAAAATATTGATTTTCAAGACTTTCATACCATTTCTACGAAAAGTGGTTTTTCCCCCAAATAAAACAACGTGCCACAGTAAATTTTACACATACGCAAAAATGAATATATTCGCGAAACTATGGGTAAATTATAGTAAAACTGCGTATTTAGTTTTTTTCTCTGATGTCATGATTTTTTTTTTTAAAGGACTTTGAAATTAAAAAATATGATTTAAAAAAATTATTTTAAAAATTCAGTGCAACGTAGGATAGCAATAAGGGTATCATATAAAAGAAAAAATTCTGTGGAATTATAACTGAATAAATTTATTGGTGCATAAGGCCGAATAGGTGTGCAAAATGTTCTTTACGAATTTTGTCCTTGAATGTCCCTGAAAATTTGCAATATTTTTATTTTTTTTTAAATTATTGTTTGAGGTGTAATATACGCACGACCTCATCATCGAATTTAGTCCTGTAAACTTAATTAACTTAAAAAGATAAAATTTATTAAAAGCGCAATTTCAATATCTACTCGTCCTTCTAAACCAAAAAGCCCTATAGTTTTTAAATACTACAGAATTTTCCCTCTCATTTGGTAGCCATATTGTTATTCTACATTGCACTGATTTTTTTTTTAATAATTTTTTGAATTAAACATATCTTTAAAATTTCAAAGTCCTTTAAAAAAAAAATACTGATGTCAGAATGAAAAACAAAAAAAAACGCAGTTTTACTATATTTGGCCCATAGTTTCGTAAGTATATCGATTCTTTCGTGTGTTTTCGTGAAATTTTTTGTTTTTGTTCATTGCTCATTGTTATTCTTCATTGCTTATTGCTAAACCTACGTTTGTTGAAAGAAAGTTATAAATTCTGATTTTTACATATTATAAAATTTTGTTTTGTATTATTTACTACCATAAATTTATTAAAATGAGCAAATTGAAATTCACCGAAACTCCTACTGACCGTAAAAAGATACAAAAATATTTAGGCCACAAGAATTGGGCAACAAAAAACTACATACATACATACTTATCTATGTACCTAGATACATATGTGTTATGTATGTATGTATTTAGCGACTTTGTTCAAAGACCGACGGAACGCGAATAAATACAATTCACAAACTTGTAAAGCGCTTATACATATGTATGTATGTATGTACATCTGATCCATGTACGTGTTTATAAACTGCTTGGAGGTAAATTTCCATCAATAAAACAAACATTTTTAAAATTCAGTCGCAGGGCAGTGTGAAAGCCAAGTTTACGGTGACGCTTGATTGGCACTTGGGATGCCAAAGCTTTTTGATCTACCTGTAATTATTTAAATTTAAAGTAAGAGATAAACAGATATATTTTCATTTTTGTGGTAGTTAAATATTCATCGTCATATAACTATGAAAACATACTATGTATACAGTGACTCCAACAAGTGAACACGAGTAGATTTTTTTTAAATATTCATATAGTTTTTCGAGTTATTTTTTTGTTANCAGTTTTATAGCCCTTAAAATTGTGCCAAATGAAGCGCAAGTTTCAAGTGACTAAAAAATCGCACTGATAAAAAAAAAACAAAAAAAAAACAAAAAAAAATCTGACGGATTTTTTCACTTTTCCACATAAGCACGCATATCTTGTGAAAGAAAATGCGGAAGATCCAAAAATAGCTCTACATCTTCAGATTAAAAATCTAGGAATTTTTATGAAAATTCGTTTAATTTTTCTAAATTAAGTACAAAGTTTGAAGCTTCGGTTTACGAGGTTTTGGTTAAAACACGAACAATATTTTTATAAAAAAAACGAAAAAAATTATGTTGAAAAACATTGTAAATACTAAAAAAATCAACACGTGCTCATTTCTTTGAGTCACTGTATACATGTATATGGTAACTAAGGCCACAAGCGTAATTTAAATGCGCAACGAAAATTTTAATCCGAGTATTGCAAACACATAAAACAAAGTAAATAAGGCGTGCATACATATGTAAATAAATACAAAGTATGGCACAAAGAGTAACCATATAGGTATATATGTATGTATGTATGTAGCAAAGAATAAATAAAAATAAATGATTAAAAGTAATTAAGCACAAGCTGAAGAATATTTTTAGTAGAGTAAGGAATTCAACTTCCGAACTGTTATCTGAATAAATGTATGTATTAATATTTATGTACGTCCATGTGTGTTAAGAGGTTGCCATATTTATTTATTTTTTAACTTTACACTTTTACAGGTACGCATTTATTATTTCGTTTGCTTGGCTATTATACACACATCAATATACCGGTGGGCCTTAAAATAGCTTTCAGGCTGGAAACTTGAACTCATCTAAGCCGCCGAAGAATTGGCCTCTAAAAGTTTGAAGCGTTTTCTACACTAAGTGATGGCTGATTTCTATCAATTCCTCATCTCAACCGCATCAAGATTCATGTGAAAAGCCGAAGTCCGGCTTTGAAAGCCTGGGCAAACTCCGTGTTCTTTCTCCGTTAAATAAAGAAAAAAACTTTAATTTACTACATTTCATAAATGGACTAAAAAGGGGAAAGGTTTTTTTTTAACCATAAAATTTGTCTTGACGATTTTTGAATTCAAAATTTTAGTAAAAGTCATTATCAACAATTTATGATATTTAAAATGAAAAAGTGTGGACTATGCATTAGAATTTCGAAATCGAAAAATTTGATTTTTTCACTCGACCCTAATGCGTAATTGCTTCGCAAAGGGAAGGCGAAATTGGCTAAGTTTTATTGGTCTGGAACTGCATGTCCAAATGATGCAATGTCCAATTTAAATTGGATTAAAAATTATGATAAATGTTTTAGAAAGCTTTATTTTGAAAATATGTTTAAAGAAGGTTGCCACGTTTAAACAAAAAAATTAAAATTTCATTTAATCAAATATTGCAATGTGGATCTCAAACTAAAGAAGTTTAGGAAAGCTTTGTGTAGAAAACAGTTTTAGAGAGGGTTGCCACCTGTTTAAATGTAAAATTCAATTTAATGAAGTACTACAAAAAAACACAAACGAACGTAAAAACACAACGACTGCACTGGCTTCGGCATGTTGTACGCAAGGATGACGAGACCGACGTGAAAAGATCTTTCGATTCGGCACACATGAATGGACAACGAAAGGAAAGGTGTCCACAAACAAAATGGAAGGAAAAAGTGCAGAAGGATCTGTCGGCGTTCGGGATGAATTGTAGTGCCAAATAAGAATAAAACGAAATTTACAATATGGAAGTCGAAAGGGGTTAAAGAAAGTTTTTTTTTTCGAAAATATGTTTAGGGAAAGCTGCCACCTGTTTGTGATTTTAATCAATTAGTTAAAAGATGTACTACAATACTAACGACCAGCGAAATAAATTCAAGAAGCTTTATTTCAAAAATATTTTTGAATAAGTTTTCCACATATTTAAAGAGCAAAAATCAATTTCATGAACTGCATATTTCAATATTGACGTTAAACCAAAGAAGTTTAATAAATCTTTATTTTGAGAAAAGTTTTACAGAGGGTCATCCCCTTTTTAAAAATCAAATTCAATTAATTTGATAAGCTAAGGGGCTTAAGATAAATAATTTCAAAAGTGCTTTTGAAGTAGTTGCCACCTGTTTCAAAAATTATATTTTATTTTTCATTTAAAACATTTTCGGTCGAAATATGTTTCAGCCTTAAAGTCAATTATTTTTCACGCATTTTTTAGAGATTTATAAATTTACCTAACTTAAATCAATTTATTTTGTTTAAGCTAAATAAAATAAAGCAATATTATTTTACAAAAAAAAAATTGTTCATTATCGCGTAATCAAATGTGTTTTTATACCTTTCATGAGCATGAAATGGTATTATAACTTTGGT
>NW_016184195.1:0-5299 GCF_001687245.7 Rhagoletis zephyria | reverse complement strand
TGTCTGTGCTTACTTTCTAATAAATAAGTAATTAAAGTTTGAAAATACTGGAAAATCAGGAGAAAAATGAATATGAAAGCATACCAAGTCGAATAGTAGTAGTTGTAGTAAAGAATGCGCAAACTATTAAATTTTCATAAAAAAAAAGAGGTCAGTGAGTCAGTCATTATGGTGGGCAGCCAAAAGTGGCCGCATAAATAGTAGCTCAACAGGCAGTTGCTTAGTTAGTTGGCCATTTGGGCGAATGGGCAGTACGCAATTTGGGTTGGCACAAAAATGCAAAACAACTGCATAGAAATACATATGCCATAAATTGTGAACACAAATAAGCTTTTTCATGCATACTTACACGCATATGAACGTACATATGTATATAATGAGGAGAATATGCGACTTTCTTAAGAAATAGTAAAGCTCACCAAATTTTAAATTTGTAAATTAAATTGTTTAGCACGTGACAGCAATGCTAAGGCAGGTAATGCTGCTTACGAAATATAAATACAGCAATACTAACAACAAAACAAAATATACACTTGCCATTGCCACTTTTTATGGATGTTTGATTGACACAGTAGTTCTACGAGCTCCATTCGCCAATGACTAAAATTATGCCCAAATTTCGAAAGAAAATAAAACAGCCGCAACTAAAAAAGTGCTACAAAGAAAGTAGCGTGAACAAATTTCTTAGTTAAAAAGAAATAAAACGATTTGAGTTCATTAAATAGCAACGCTTCATGGCACAATTGCTTTCGCGAAGGTTTGATTTGACGGAAACCGCTGCCACAAATTTAAGTGCACTTAGAAAATATACACTAAGCAGAACCATTTTCGATAGGCGCACGCAAGCAATGCACTCACTTAACTTGATAAAAAGGGTGTTGCACTGGTTTCTGAGAATTTAAAGTAAATTAGTTCGTTAAACTTTCTGTATTCAAAAATAAATAGAAATAGTCCTTCGAATACCACACGAAAAATCACGAAAGTGGCTGAAAAAAATCCTGATAGTCTCTAAAAAATGTCGATAACATCCGAAAGTAGCTCAAAAACATTATGAAATTTCTTATAGGATTTCCATAAAGTTCCAAGAATTATCGAAAAATTGACGAAAAAATCTCGAACGGCCTTTTAAAATGGATCCAAAAAAAGGGATTCGCCCAACAACTTCGTCTTAGCCTACGTAGAATATAGATTCAATTTGAAAACGGAAATACATCCAAACATGATATAGGTAAATATATCATTTAAAGTAAGGAAAGAAGAAGTGCTCCAGGTAACTCCTTTTGAATAACTTTTAATTCGTTTATTACTGCAGAGATTTGCATCTTTCTTAATATAAGCTTCGTTTTCGTGTTCATCTTCGTCTTACGTCATCGTATCCATCTTCCTATTCGTATTTGTCTCCACATTCGGGCTTGTCTCCATATTCGTATTCGAGCTCGTCTTCATGTTTGCCTTCGTACTCGAGTTCGCTCTTGTCTTCGTATTCGTCTTCGTCTTGTAATTCCATTATCGTATATTTGCCTTTGCATTCGTCTTCGGGATCGTCTTTGTGTTCGTGTTCGTATACATATTCGTGCTCGCTATCGTATTTTTATTCATATTCGTCGCCAAATTCATCTTCGTGATCGTCGTCGTACATATCTCGTATTCGAGTTCGTATTCGAATTCGTTTATCGTATTCGTCTTTACGTTTGTCTTCGTATTCGCCTTTGGGATCGTCTTTATAAATATTCATCTTCGTCTCCGATTCTTCGCATTCCTCTTCGTATTTCGCAGAATGGTTACCGAAAATGATTTTGTATAAAAAATCCGTTATGCCCGTCTATTTTAATCAAATAACCATACTCAGAAGATATCAACCCTTAACTAATATGTATGTCAAACAAAAGGAACTAACTTGAATTTTTGATCAAAGAAATAAAACACTTGAGCTGTTTTTGAGCATCATCGAAATTAAAAGTTGAGTTCGTTTTTTTTTTTAAATAAATTTTTGAGTTAAAAGGTTTGTTTGTTGCCAAACTTAAACTCCTTAAACTTGTACACAAGAATATTTATTTTACTATAAGGAACTTAAATCATTTTAAAGTCGCCAAATTGACCACAAAATAAGCCAATATTTCGCGTAAAACTTTCTCCATTTTCTCACGTTTCTTAAGCGTTTTTTAAGCTCTAGAAATACAACAATCTGAATATGGCATCCTTGCTGAAATGTAAGACGTATTAGAAAAGTTGCACCTTGGTCAAAATTATGAAAGTAAAAGTTCTTAAAGTCATAAGAAAGTCATGTTTTATACTATGAGAGGATTTTAATTAGAAAGCAGTTTAAAAATTGTTTCACTATGCCATTTTGGTTTCACAATCTTGGAATAAGCATTATTTATATATGTTAGTCAACGACACACCCTTTATCCGACACACAAGTGCACCAATGTTTTTGTTTACTCCTTTTGGGTGTGAAGTGTCATGCAATGCATTAGAAACTTCCAAATCATCCAGTCATCGCTGCTTCAGCGCCAATTTGAACATATTTATGTTATACACACTTATAAGCACAAAATCAGTGCTTCTTCCCATGTCCACTTCGTTAATGCTTAGTCACAGCGTCGACCCCAAAATGGTCAGCCTGCCATCCGGAAAGGCAGCCAGAAAGATTTATGTGCTTTTGACAATCAATGCAGCACCGTTGCACTACAATGACACAGCTGATGCAATTGATGTGTGCGAGAACATTGCCTACACTATGTTAAAAAAATGGTTGAGAGTTGAAGATGTTAGTAGAAAATATTGTGGAAGAAGTATTAAAAGTAGGACATCATTTTAGTTTATGTAAAAATTGATTGCTAGAATACATGATTTACACATATGAACGGTCTTAAACTTAATAGCCCATAACCTTTCTGAATGTTTGAATTTTCTGAGCGAATATAAGCAAACATGCAACTGGGCATAGCTAAAAACTATTTTATTTCAAAAGAACCCGAATATTTCGATAGAATGCGAAATATCTTAAGCTCAATATCGAATCATTTGTTGCATAGCGTATATTATATGGATAATATAGTCTTATGCGTGTTTAATTTCCAGCTGGTAAGCTTTTCCTTAGCAACATTCCTACACGTTGGCATCGAGTTCGTTGCTTAAGTCTAATGTTTTTTTTTTTACGCTCAGTGTACTTGCTTTTGGTTTTTGAAGCGCGTGGCAAAAGAATTTATATACATTTTTAAGGCTTCATGCAGTTAGAACGTGTCACCTGTCAACTATTTTAGCTATAAAAACAGAAGTCTTTATTTTTGGCGCTAAAATGGTTAAGCTGTCAGAAAGAGGCGACACTTCGCATAAGCTTCTGCCATGCATTGATATTGATTTTTGCGCTGTGACATTTGGAAGATATTGATGGCTTACCAAGCGTAAGAAGCACGCTGTTGTTTATTGATTTCCTTTTTTATTTCAGCTACCTTAATTTTTTTATGACTATGATTATACCTCGATAATGATTTATGATCGCGAATAAATTATTAATTGCACTGCGACAAGCTTTCAAAAATTATAGATTCGTGAAAGAGTGTATTCTCCAACTCTTCTTAGAAAATTAAAAAAGACTCCTTACTTAAAGTAAACAGTTTTATAAATAAGACTTAAACTTAAGTAATACAATGGATTTTTAGCTCAGGATTTTTTTATTTTTTTTTTTGACAATCAGTTGAAAAGGAAAATGCAAAAACAAAATATTTTCACTTCTGGCTAAGTTGACGTGTTGACGATTTCTTACGTAAGTTAAGTTAAGTCTAGAGCAAAAAATCTAAAGATACTCAATACCTTCTTCCTTAATTTTTTTTTTTTTTGTTATTAAACTTTTGTATTAAAATTACATACGTAGCTTCAATAGTTATACATCTTACTTCATTCGGGCGCAGTCTTCTTCAAATATATTTTCTATATCTATTATCTATTATTGATATTCATTAATGGTAAAAAGATTTTTGGCAAATTTGAAGTCGAAAGAAATGTAAAAGCACACACACACACACACACACACACACACATAGATACAAGTGAATGTAGCAGTGTCAAACAAATTTTGAGGAGCTAAGAGGAAATTTCACCGACACGTCATATTTATTTAGTAGATAAAAACGCCGTCTACAATTTTTGCTAGTTGTTGTTAACTGTTTTGTTATTATTTATTAACGCATATCGTTGCGTTTTCATGCCTTTACCGCAAAGAAATTACCTGTTAAATGATTATTAAATACGAAAATATTTAATTTGCTGGTTGTTGACTTTAGGTTCAAATATTTTTGTGGTATATTTTTACATAAGTAATTGAAATGGTCGTTTTTTGGTGTGAATGTATGCGGGTGTGACCTAATTTTTGCGATTAAAAAATCGCTGCTTTTTTGGCTAAATCGACTTGGTTTTTTAATTTTTGTATATACATATAGGCATTTGCATATATGCTATGAGGGCGAAGCAACGAAAGATAATTTATGTAGACACTTTTACTTTCAGAAACTAAACAGGTTTATTATTTCTTTAAGCAATCTACTAAATAGCTTTGATTAAATGAAATTAAAACATGCGCTCTAAAATATTTGCGGAAAAAGGCAATGATGCCTCCTATTTATGGGCCATTGATTCCCAATATTTATACCGTTCGTCTGATGGATAGTTCTTGTTTCTCTTTCTTTGCTAGGCAGTGTAAAGTTCTCTATGGTTTTATTGAAACTTACTTCGTTGCAACGCAATCAAAAGTAATTACATAGACTTAAGAGAAATATAGCGACCATCTTTCTTTATCTGACAACTAATTTGAATAACTTCATTTTTAACTTTAATTTTCGTTCCATCATAATTCAAAGCAGATACAAGATGTTAAAGAAACTTATTTATATGTATGTACATTATGGTGATCCAAATAAACTAACATAACGAATCTTTGGCCTTATAACCTATTTCTGAGAAGAAAATTCCCCCATTTGGACAAATTTTTTTTTCCAATTTTAAAAGCATTTAAAATTTTCCATGTAAATTATATAAAAAAGGTTTTTTACACTAAAAATGTTATAACTATTGAACCGTTTGTGGTAGGCATATTCTCGTAGGGCATTGAAATATCTAAAAAATTACCCTAAATTTGGTTATCTTAGAGACGATTAAGAGTATTAAATATGTTAATGATATTGCTGAACGAGGTATAACATTGACAAAGGAAGAAGAGAAAAAGCTGATTTCTTAATAATTAAAAACAAAATTAGTGTTTAAAAATGCAATAAAAAATAAATAAATGACTTGAAACTCT
>NW_016184194.1:0-5299 GCF_001687245.7 Rhagoletis zephyria | reverse complement strand
AGAAGAGAATTATCACAGTCGATGTCATTTGGGCATCGAGATCATACTGCTGGTACCGTTGCATGTTTTTGTAAGGCTATTAGATATTCTCTCATAGTCTGGCATCCCTGAAAGCTTAAGACTCACACATAGACAATGAAAATTCTCTTCCTAAATTCCGTAGATCTTTGAGCGAAAACATATGTAACTAGAATGCTCCTCATATGAGTTCCTGTGCACCGAGATATTAAGGATAATTTCAAAGCTCGCGAATTGACAAGAAAAGGTACGACCACCCCACAACTTTCGGAAAACAACTCGGTAAGGTATAGCAGTAGCCACTTATAAACAGTATGTTAGAGATCAAACCATTCATTCTAGTAGCTAATAAACGCTGGAACAAATTTTCGCCTTGTGAAACTTGGAGGACCGGAAACGCACATCGTTGTTCGGTGAAGACTTTCACCGGAAATTTTGTAATGTATAATTAGTATGGGCGGCTGCTGTGGTGTAGTGGTAAGCAGTGCGCGCTTCCACTCCGCAGAGCCTGGGTTCAAGCCCTGGTCAAAGCAACAGCGCAAAAAATATAGAAAAAAGGCTTTTTCTTAACAGCGGTCGGCAATGGCAAACCTCCGAGTGTTTTTCTAGACATGAAAAACTGCCGTTCGGAGGCGGCGTAAAGCTATAGGTTCTCCCTTTTGTGTGAAAACTTTAAGGCGCACGCCACAAATCGAAGGCGAAGCTCGGCCAAACACTAACATATGTGTGTAAGCGCCAATCTATTATTATTATTCTAACGAAATCCGAAACAATAAAAAAAAAATACAACAATTTTTGGCCAGATTTTCGGCACAAATACCAGATTGTGCGTCATTTGATTGAAAAGATACTTATTGGCTGGTTTTATTTAATCTAAATACAATTTCAAATTCAACTTGATGGCGGCTTTATTGATGCCGTGGTACTAGATATTACTACTTGACATTGATGAAGCAAAATACTTTGTTGCGAAGGAGTTGAAGACTTTCTTGCAAAGCATTGCAATGCCGCGTTCTAGAACATTATTTCTGAAATTTCTCTTTGTCAAATTAGAGCAGCTATAATCCTTTTTTTGGGTAAAATTTAAGCGGAAATATCAAATTGCAGACTTATTACTGGTGCTCTCTAACTGATTTAGTTCAATCTTAATGCGAATTCCTTGATAAACAATTTTAACACAGCCAAGTTTGCGTCTTAAGTCTTTTGTTACATTGAATTTTGGACGAAGCTCAATAAAATTTGTATAAAAATTTTTGTAAAATATTAAATGCTCAATTGAATTATATAACAAAAAAAAAAAAGCTTTGGACTACATGAATAATGGCATTGCACTGGTTTACTTAAACAATAAGTAATTCTTCCAATTTGCTTAAAACTCAAGTGCATGCATATACAGTGAGAATGCCACTTGCTGCAAACTCTTTGTATTCGTAAATTTAAAGGCCTACTATCTTTCGCTCAATTACTTTTGTTTTTCTCACTTTCTTAATCACTTCATTTACCTGTCTGCCCGCAGTGCGCTTTGCTACTTGGGTAAAGCCGCAATGAAATGCCTTCCGCAAATCTTTTGGTAGCTAGCTTATTTAGCACCTTTTCGCTTTTAGCAAAATCTCAAAAATTTTTTGTTGCACACATGTATATACATATGTAAATGTTTATGTAGTTCTTCTACCAATTACCAGTCAAGCCAGTAAGCGGCCTAATTTTAATAATTTGCATACAAGCAATTTCGTGTGCTAATAATCTAATTCTTGCAAGACTTGAGTGAAATTTTTAACACATAGCACACATACGTAGATATGTATTTACACAAAAGCAAAGCATGACTGCGTAGAAATGCGTGGTTGTAAGAGTGTAAAGAAAAAAAGTTCAAAAAATGCATAAGTAACTATTCAGAATATGTTTATATTTCTGGGTGGCAAAAATGGATCCGGTACGCACGGTAAAGTCGCCATATAGGCGGCTGGCGTCAAATTTCTATGCGCAAGTGGCAAAGTTAGATAGATATGTACACTAGGGTGGTCTTTAAAAATATCAACATCTAAATTTTATGTGGGAAACCCCTTTACTTTGTTCTCCGTGCAAAACAAAGACCTACAAGAAAATTTCTAAATTAAAAAAAAAAAAATTTGGGATCGCTACCAGGGTTTGAATTTTTTTCTGTCCGATAAATTTGACCTATTATTGAAGCTACTTCATATAAATTCACAAACTTGCTTATTTAGAGGGGCCAAAATCAAAATTTTGTGAAATTTTCGCGAATAAAAAAAAATCATTTTTTTTTCAAATCCTTGTGACCCTAAAATTTTTGTCTAAATTTTAAAGTTTTCATTAATGCCTTTATTTTGTACATAGAACAAAATACAAGGTGTTTCCCATAGTCTTGTTATTTTAAGCACCACCCTAATGTACATCTAGATAATGTCGATATTTATAATCCATGCACATTGATTCGTTTGACACTTCGATGGCAAACATTTAGTTTAACAAATAGAATTTATTTGGTAGAAAAAAGCAGCTGAAATTCAATAACGTTGATGAGTGCGTGTTCCATGGCTGTCTGCTCCACTTTAATTTCGGTTTGCGGTGGTCAGCAATTTGAGCAACTAATTGCTGCATTTGCGTGACACCACAGTTTATGAAGAAAGAAATGAAATGAAAACATAGAAATAAAATAGTTATTCGCCACACAGAGCTGCCGCAGTGCGCGAGTTTGGTAAAAAATGTGCTGTGCGTGTGGTAAAATTGTCCCCTTTCTGCCGTTCAAATGTCCAAACAACATTGGCAAGCTGAGTCTAACTATTTCTTATGTGCGCCAGCATGCAAATTTGTGCTATGTTTGTAGATACATACATAAATATGTGAGTGCAAAAGGTGCAGCTTGAATTTGATAAAATTGTTAATTTCCTTGTTTGAACATGAAATTTGACATAGCCATGACGGAAATCGGTGGCCGCCTTTGTAGTAAATTTTGTTTGTTTGTTTGAAATCGTTGGTCTGTAAATGCTCCTTTTTGTTTTTGCATCTCTTTTCCAATGCTTTCTTTTTCACTTTAAAATTTATTGCTAATCTCTTTAAAATAATCCAGCAGTTGTTTATATTTTTTCAACTCTATTATTGCTATCTATCGCTGCATAAATAAATAAATAAATATTTTATTTACAATTTCCATTTACACTTACCACAAAATGGTATGCCATCCGGCACCCATGCACCTTTATCGCAAACACGCCGCGCCGGTCCCAGCAGCTCGAAGCCACGCTCGCAGGTGTAGGAAGCAACAGTGCCATGCGTTAAATTCGCATTGGAAAAGACAACTGTACTGTGGGCTGGTGAACCAGGAAAACTACAAGGTGGCTCTGTAAGAAAAATGTAGGAAAATAAATTAATGGGTTTAGTCAAAAGTAAGACTAAGTTAAATATTTGTATATAACTATATTTTAGAAAGTGCAAATAACGAAGAAATTACAAAGATTAGTTTCACTTTCTAAAAGATACATACAGTTACTCGTAAATTGTGAGCTTAAAAAATACGTATACCCTGACGTTTGCGCGATTTGATTTACTTATATTTTCCTTACTAAAATTCATACAGAACTAGGGCAAATGCAAGAAACTTTTATACAAATTTTGAATTTTTAATTCGATTTCGTAGAAAAGTTGGAGTATTCGTTTTTGTAGCCCGTTAAATTTTAGTATGACTGTGATTTTTTGAGAATTTTTTTCGCTGAGCGTCTTCCGTACCTTCTTTCATTTAAAAAAAAAAATATTCCGACGAATTGATAACTGCCTCTTTTTTTTGAGTCGGTTTAAAAAGATAGTGTTCATGCGTTATATGGAAGAAACACACTCGGCGACTTTATTTGAACTTTAGTATACTAAAATTTACATCTTTGAAACACATATTAGTAACATAAAATTTGATGTAACGTGGAAGCCCAATCGTGCGATGCAAAAATGTTAGGCTTGGGCCCAATCTTGACAAAACCCCGTGTGAAACAGCCGTTAGAGAAGGAAATATGATATTTGGTTTTACACCTTTGAGGTTTTTCTTAAACTTCACAGATTTTGAGTAAAAGAAGGAGTTTATGTAGATATTGGCAGTTTACCGCTTGACTCATGAGTGAACTGAGTATGCATAGGCTATGAGTTCCAGGAGGCAGTAGCAACTTCCCTTTTTTTTTTGATAATACTTTTAACAGCCAGCGACCGGAGTAGCAGTGCCATAACACTACCTTGTGCAGTGCCGACCGATAGTTCACTTCTGTATATAAAAACCCTTGGGTTTTTGTTGGTAACTGTTGTTTTACTTAAGAAATGATGTGCGGAAGCGAAAAGTGAAAGACAGTGCTTTCGATAACCACACTAATAACACTTTTTGTGCCTTTATTTTTAGAGATTAGGAGTGACTCAAAGATGCAAACGCTTCGACCCATGGGCTTAGGGACCACATTTCCTGTAGCCAATTGGAAATTGAGCTCCCAAGACCTGCGAAACATTCGTTTGTGCTGTGATTGCGATTTTGGTAATCCACTATGCTCGCGGCATAATATGATCAGTGTAGAGAAGTGTTGAAACTAGCCAAATTTCTAATGATTTCACACTTTTATGGCGTTTTCATTTCCACCAAAAAATGTTGCCCCTTCATTGACCCTTTCAACGAACGCTAAGAAAAGGCAAAATTTTTTGCAGAAACAAAACGCATGAGTTACCTGTTGTTAGGGGCGCTTGCGATAGCAAATACTACAATCCGGCTGCTGATGACAGTACGACAGATTTCGTTTAATAGGAAGTTCCCTTACTTGCTTTAATTAATCTAATTATAGTAATTGACAATGAAATTAATTTTACAGGAAAACAAAGCGTGGGGTGCTTCTCAGATTTTATAGTCCAGTTATTGACAATATAGTCACATACTGAACTCACCCACCACCCTTTTTCTTTATTACGCTCTTATTACTAATCTTAATTATCTCAATAGTTAACCACATACTCCTTATTACATCACTTTCACATTCTCTTAACATCTTCTGTTATTATTTAATGTAAGCCTAAATTATAAGCTTAGATACCTGTAATGTTAGAAATAAGTTTCAGTTTGTAACAGAGAACAAATGAATAAAGTTGATCTTCTATGACTTTATTATTGGCGCAGCCGATTTCGAACCAAAAACGCATTTCTTGTGAAAAGGAAACGGTTAATTGTAGAAGTGCGTAAGCAACTTTTTTATAGTAAAAACTTCTGCATTAATAAAACCACGCTGCAAATTGAAAAAAAAAA
>NW_016184191.1:0-5301 GCF_001687245.7 Rhagoletis zephyria | reverse complement strand
AAATGGCTGACATCGTCAACAAAAAAAAAAAACGTCAAAAATCAACGATAAGTCATAGCTTCTTCAAACTTGCGTTTTCTGAAACAAAAACGGAGTGGGCTATAAAACTACATACCCAAAATCTTTCTAAGAATTCATGTTAAAGAGCTTGAAATTTACCAGACGCCATGCTGGATCTGCCATTTTGAATTTTGCAATTCTGACAGCGGATTCGCAATTAGCGACTCCGAACCCCCCTTTAAAGCTTCGAATCTTGGCCGCACTTTTGGATTTCGGCCGCAATATGTGGCGTCAGGATTCTTTTAAAAGATCTTTGAAATTTTTGTAAAAATTTATTTTTTTTTATAAAAAATTGTATACTGTTTTTATTAATTCCTATGAAAATTTTTCCAAATTAAATTTTGCAAAACCTATATTTTTTCTTTCACACTTTCTCACAAGCAAATAAGCACTTTTAACTACAATCGGACTGAATCCGTAGTAGCTAAATTGATTCTTTTTAGAAAAAAGGCTTTTGAGGTACATATGTAATGCAATGTAGCTGTGCGAGGTGT
This sequence comes from Rhagoletis zephyria, assembly GCF_001687245.7. Taxonomy (NCBI): domain Eukaryota; kingdom Metazoa; phylum Arthropoda; class Insecta; order Diptera; family Tephritidae; genus Rhagoletis; species Rhagoletis zephyria. Next base: position 4,747 of record NW_016184191.1, on the reverse strand, counting down.
ATGTGCACCAATTCACCTATCTCCCTAACTAATGCGGTAAGCCCTCTAAAATTAATAATAATAAATAATAATCTTACGTGTGAAAATTATTGACTACATTTTAATATGCACCTCAAAAATGTATTTTTACTAAAAAAATTATACCTCCGACAAAATATATTAGGCACTAGGAATTCAGCTCGATTGTAGTTCAAAGCTTCCATTTTCTTGTGAAAAAGTATGAAAGAAAAAATATAGTTTTTGGAAAATTAAAAATAAATAAAAAATTTTAAAAATTCAAATAAATAATTTTGCCAATCTCTCTAGAAGAAGCATCAATTACTAACATTTGAGTGAAAGAGTGGCTGAAATCCATTATTTTCTAACAAAGTGATGGACATTTGAAAAAATATTCCCAGATATCGATTTTATCTAAAAAACAAAATAGTCGGTCAAACCAATTTTTGGAGCCAACAAAAATACGGGTCTCATTATTTGGTCCAACAAACAAAATATTTCAGTTTTATCGAAATTAAAAATCATGCCAGGAACCTGACCGATTGTACAAAATTTATGTTGACAATGTTAGTGACCACCCTAATACACATGTATAGAGCACAAACAGGTAGTCAACACACAATCATTCGCAATCACTAACTGACAATCAGCCGGTCCGTCTATCATTCTTTTGGCTTAACCACCAAACAGGTCGCCACTCAGTCAGCAACCAGTCAGTCAATCAGCCGCTCACAATTCAGTACAGCCGTTAATTTCATGATGTGGCAGCCACGACGGACAGGTTTTCATGCCACTTTTCCTGTATACAAAACAAATTCTTTTGCAATTAACTTTTTATTGTGTGCCATGGTTGAACTTCTATACTCACTCAGCTGACAATGTAGCTATCAAAATATGTGTATGAGTATGTATGTAAGTATGTATATTGCTGTACACGCCTTCGTGCAGCCTTTGGCATTGTCTCTATTCAGCGCACGACGCCTGCGCCTCCGGCCTGCCTGTCTGCCTTTTTATTTACTTAAAAGATATTTGTTTTTGTTGTAATAATTACAATTCATATTTTTCGGTTTGTTATTTTAATTAGAGCAGCTTGAAAATGTGTTCATTATCGTGCAATGAGAATAAAATAATTGTAGACATTAACGCGCGCAGACGAGAAAGCATACATAGCACAGATGAGGTGTAAAATTATCGAAAAAAATAAAATAAAACAAACAAAACAATTAAAAATTAAATGAGATATTTAAAATGTGAAAAAGGTTACGGAAAAAATTAAATATGAAAATAACACTCAAGGTAAGCTGCATTCAAAATAGTTGAACAAGTTAAAAAGTACTCTTAATTAGAGCATCCATAGGGAATTCACTTGCCCATTGTTACTTTAACAACCAAATTGGATATGTGCAGGTAGAAAATATTACATTTATTGGGCGTGAAATTTTTTAGTAATCAATTTTTAAATGCATATCCCAGAAAAAGCTGAGTTCATCGTGTAGTCATTTTCTACGATTGTTTTCATAAAAGCATTTTTAATTCTTTAAAATAATTTTTGACTGAGCAACATTGGTTTCATTAAACAAACGCCCATACATTGATTGTGTTATTTTAACTCCTTAAGCAAATATTTAGTGCCTTAAATAATCGATTAAGGCTTGTGTGTACCCTTGGTCAATAATAAATACTTCATTTATTCACGCATACTTTTGTTTCCCTGCGGATATCCTAGTTACTTTTCGAAATGCTGATAGCTGATGATTCAGTATACTTTCATGATTTGTAATAATTTTTTTACACATAATCGCATATTTATTATTTCAGCTGCATGCTCTTAAATTTCTTTTATTTGATATCCACAGCATCATAAATATTCTTGGTAGGCGGTAACCCGGATCAAAAGAATTACGAGATGTAAAGGCATCGTTTCATACCTAAGTATATAACCATATACGGTTGTATGAATATGTATTTGAAAATTGTATGTGTTTGACTAATTTACGTAACTGTAATTATAGTTAGTTGGCAACCCTACTCAAAAATTTCCTTGGAGGAAGTTTTTGTAAATATTTTTTACTCGATAAGAATTCGTAATATCTTCAGTACATACACTGTTCGGCAGTCGGCTGGGGTATAGATGAAACCAAGTTTGTCTAAGGACTGGATTGTAAATGGAACAGTAATTTCTCAGATTTCCTAGGTTGGCGATTTTTTTTTTCAATTGAAATTGGTGGTCGAAAAGCAGCATAAAACAGCGTTAAAACAATTGAGTTTGATATAAATGCAAATATGTCTACCATTAAAATGCCTTTGGGNCATTGTTGAGAAGTATTGTTTGCAATTTTCCTTCATGTTCCTTCCATGTTTTTTTTGCATCGAAACGCATTCCAGCGACCATTTTAGGTGCAAAATTAACTGCAAATTCAGATTCATCGGACCCTAAAACCCCCAGAGAGCTCTATTAATTGTATAAATATTTGCATATAAATCAATTTTAATTGTCTTAAATGCTGCTCTGCGACCACCAACTTCAAATTTATAAAAAACGGTTAAAATCGCCAACCCGGCAATACTGAGAGACGGCTTTTCTAAGTTCTATCCAGACTTTCAGAAAAACTTGCCTTCATCAATTCCCCTGGAAAAAAGCTGAAAATGTCGTACAGTGTTTGCTAAATGTACAATTGGATGGCAACACTAGTCAAAATTTGTTCAGAATTAAACGATTGTGGGCAGTTTTTTAATATGCGAAATAAAAAGTTTGTATGTATAGTCAGTTTATTTACAAAGTTCTAATTCTTTTTTGCAGGTGGCAACTCTCAAAAATGTCTTTGGAAAAAGTTGGCTGAGGTGTTCCTCGTTCTACAAAAATTTATTCAGATTCTTTAAGTAAACATTTATTTTTGAATGGTGGCAACCCTTGTCAAAATTATGTCTCGAAATATGCGTTTTTATATACTCACACTGGCTCGTATTATACTTAAAGTGTTAGTGTTTTTGTATTGAATCTGTTTAATGATGGAAACATAACTCAAAATTGGCCCTATATATACAGTGACTCAATATCGCAATGTTTTTCAAGTTAAATATTTTTTGTTAATTTTCTATAAAAATATTGTCCAAGCTTTTAGCCAAAATCATATAAAATTTCAAACTGTGGTTTCATTTTCAATTTCAACAAATTTTCATCAAAATTTCGAGCTCTTTAGTCTCATGAAGCGCAAGTTTCAAATATCATCATCATCATCACCATCATGGTTTCAAAATCATCATCGCGTTGATTTTTAATATTTTTTTCTGACCTTATTATCAAAACGCGTCTTAAGCGCGATTTGTCACCACTCAGTTGAGTAGATTGGACAAATCCCTTAATTGTGGCAACCTCTATACTATGATATATTGAGCATAAATAAATTAACAAAATTTAACAAATTTCATAGACATCGAAAGAAACCAATAGCAACTGTCAATTCGATTGCAACCCGCCGATCATTCAATCCTTTGTTCTGGTACCAAAAAACCTTGACTACACGGTCACAAAGGATATGAAGCTTTCACCTCTTTTCACTATCATCTAGAATTTCCTTTGGTGGATTAGTGGACTATCATTTAAGGGTATATGACACAATAGGACGACCAGCGTTAAATTGGGTTATAAATAGTTTAAAAACTATCATAAAAATTTCTCTATTGCAACTAAAAAATTGGCAATCTATGCCGGGTCCCTGGATATAGAAATATTTAAAGGAATATATCGGCTGATGAGATGGCCAGATAGGGCTTAGAGGTGCCAATAGAAGAAGCGAGTAGTTCCGTACTATCATCGTTTAGTGATCACGTTAGGAAAATAGATGAGTAGACTTATGGAACAAACTGGAAGATTATGGGATGAGAATATTACTATGGCCGCGGCTTCAGTAAGAGTCCTTACCGGTGTCATCACAAGACACTTTGCTACAGCATAAATGCTAGAACGATCACGAATACCAACAAGTAACTCTGCAGATGCTGCCGTGATGAAGAGCAAGTATAGTAAACATGCCGCTTTCTGTGCTGATGTCCGGGTCTACTTGGATTGACGCTTCTTCAACAATCTGGGCGAGATAGTTGAAGTTGAACTGTTGGATTACCTCGGTTTCATTAGGGATAGTAATTGGTTCAGTAGAGTAATAACTTTAAAGTACGTAGCTACTCTCTCAGAAATTGGTAGGTGTCTCCTCCTATGGACAATTCTGTCTCCAATAATTTAATTAGCGGCTAAAAAGACTTACGCCGTATAATCATGTACCGGAGTTCAGATACGCGCTGAATTGTAATCGGAAGTCTCAAAAAATTATCCAAATCTTGAGAGTAATTTGTCTAGAGTGGTTTGTTTTCCCGTTTTTAAGTGTATAACTGGGTCTAGTGCAGGTATCAAGATTAGGAAACGAAATGTTTTAAAATTCGATTAAAGAAAGACCAGCAACTAATCATTTTTAAACTATGTACTCAAAATTAAAATCAAAGAAAATCACATACCAAGCCACAGTCTCAGAACAACTTCAAACCCAAAGGCCACCTGCAGGACATTTCAAGAATTAATATTGAAATATCGTCGACAGCAGCGCCATCTTTCGTTAAAATCTGAACAAATCGACAGCAATAACAGACACTGTGAAATGAGGCAAACAAGCGAAGATGACCCTTTGAAGGATTCAAAACACACACAAAGAACTCAACAACGACCAACAGGTTTCAAATTTCCACAGAAAACAGGTAC
>NW_016184189.1:0-5301 GCF_001687245.7 Rhagoletis zephyria | reverse complement strand
CGTGTTTTATGTTGTAAATATGAGACTACAAGCAACAGCAAAAACAACTCTGGCCAACAACAACAACAACAACGAAACAATATGCAGAAACAGTTGTGGGCGTTGTTGTGGGAAAAAGTTTTCGGAAAATATTCTTGACAGGGTGCAATGCAGGAGAGAAATTAATTTTGTTTGAAACGTGAGATGGGCCAAAAATCAAAATGAAATGTATAGTATGTGACCTTCAACAAATACTAACATATATTGGTGGACCAATCATTCTTCATTTAGATCCCCACTGTCCACTGTCAGGCGTTAGAACAAAACTACTTACTCAAAATCGTTCCAGAAAATCATATTTAACAATTTTTAGTGAGCTTGAGGCCGTTTTTAATGAAAAACTTATTGTGGAAAAGCAACAATAATGTGAAAAAATGGTAGAAGACCTTAAAAAAAAAACCTTAAAACCTTAAAAAAAGAACATAATTTGAGAGATTTTTCGAAACTCTACGGGTCTTGGAGCGACCGTTAATATTATCCGATGGGACACAGTTCAATGTGATCATCTTACGCAAGTTTTCCGCGCTCTTAGTTTGAATCGCATTTACTTTTTCAGACTTCGTCTCGACGTCACGCAAAGTTCCTACATATTTATTTTTCTGAAAAAAGCGCCGGATGTTAGATTTCACTGGTTCGTTGATTGGTTGTTGTGGCAAACATAAAAAAAAAACTCCAATTAACTCTGAACAAAAAATTTAAATAAACATTTGGCGCTCACGTCCTAGTTGAGAGTTTAGCCGAGCTTCTCTTAATTAGTAGTGAACGGCTTGATGAAATAAGCCCAGGGACAATACCGTCCAGCTTTTAGTCATGCCGTGAATGCCACAGGCCAGGGTACACCACACGAAGACGGCCTGCTCTATAGCTCGACGAAGTCCTGTACTACTTCGAAATCATAACTGTCAACAGTGACTGGGATGCGCATACACCGACCGACTGCCTGTTTTATTACAGGATTTTTTCCACCATCAGATTAAAGAAATCAAATCTTGGCATAACCTTGCCCCACACCTAATTTCATATCAAACATTTGGGAGCGGTCTTCCCAATTCTAATGGAGCAGACAGTTTTACTCAAACAATTTTGCATCGCCGTATTAGTTCTGCAGATATATCATATTTAGACATCGCGGTACTCCCAAAAGAGGCTTTGAAATCGACAAAGGTGTGTGTTTGTCGATTCTCCTCTCGCGGATGGAGTGCGTAGTCGACTTAAGAGTCCATTCTGAAGAGTCGTCTAGAGGTCAAAACGCAAGTCGAAAGGTTTTATCGCCTTGCAAGTGTCCGCAAAGCTTTGTCGGCACAACAGGAAGCAATAGGATCAGGTGGACGAGGGATAAAGATTGTCGAGAGAAAATGAGTGGGGAGAAAAGATACTCCATATTAATATTACTAAGGGGCGGAGAAAAAAACTTCGAAATAGCATTGAAAACATAGAAAAAAATAGCGCCTAGTAAGGCAATTGAACTTCGATAAGATTCAGAAAAATTAAAGAATAAATAACTCTACGAATTTGCAGGCAACAATTTAAGTATACATATATGTGGAGTAACTCGAACAAAATACAATGGTTACATATTTTAAATTAGAATATTGTTCCTAATGTCTTTAACTACGATTTTACTTGCATGCTGATTAATTTTCTAGACAAAGGTTAGTCACACAAACGAACATATACAAGTATATACATTTGTACATGTGTCAGTGATGGAAAAATACGCACAATTGGGCAATTGCCTCGCTTTTAATGCCACGCGGCCCTTTAGCCCCAATCAGTACATTTTTGCCCCAATTAGTAGATTTTTGGCCCTATTTGAATCAGACAACACTTCTTTTTTTATTTTTATTGCAAATTTAATTTTTATGGACAGTCAAAAACTGCCGAAAAAAATCGATTTCAGGATACTTTCACCAAATTGCCCAATTAGAATACTAATTTTACTTCAATTACCACAAAAACACACTTCGTTTTTACAGCGATGCAAATTTGAGTCTTGCAGAATGAGCTCTTTAATTTGTTTTTTGTTTTTTTTTAGCAAATTTACAGTAGTCTCGCGCTAAGTAAGTTGTTTTTTTAAATATTTTTTTTTTTGCAAAAAGTTTTTCGGCAGCCAAGACAAATTTATCAAGTGATTGGAAATTAAATAAATAATAAATATTTTGTTTAGGTTCCAAGCATGTTTATGCTATGGATGTTGTCTAAAAATAATATCTATTTTACAAAAAAACTTTTTTCGACTACTTTTCCCTAATACATTTTTTTAATAAAACACCGAAGGCAATAGGTTAATAAAATAGGCGCTTGAAAAATCATAGTATCACAGTTTTATTTATAAAATAATTTTCAACCACTTTACAAAACGTTTCTATTTTTAAAAACCCGAACAACTGCGTCATTTCTTGAAAGAATTTCATTTGTTTATGAGATGTTATTGAAAATTTTCTTTCACTTTGAAAGAGTAACCAATTCACATTCCACGATTAATAAGCAAATAAATAAATTGGCTGAAATGTTTAGATTCCTCAAAAAGGCTAAAATGGAGAAACATTTTTAATTTTCAAATCCCATCCCTGGTATACGTATCATTTTACATACGTATTCATTTTAGCAGCATATTTGTCAACCTGTTCGTAAATGCATCTCTACATCAGTTTGTATAACCCAATGGGTCCATTATTGCACTGCTGTTGGCTGTCTCTCACCTCCCACCCCCACCACCACCATTCTTCCTGCTCCACTGCATTCATATTGCTCCATCACGAATCTGTTGTTTCAACGCTGTTTACGTGTGGAAATTAGCGCTCTTCAGCGAATTGCCATATTGTTGCCGTGTTAATGTATTTTAATTTCGTCCTTATTACGTTTTTTGCTGCTGCTGCTGCTGCCGCGCCATGCACTCGCTTGCAGCTCAAACTGACGCACATCACATAGATAATACATTAGGGTGGTCCAAACAAAGTAAAGCCGGAATTTAATGCTCTCACCCCCCTGGCATGGCATTGTTTTATATCGAAAAAAACATTTCCCTTTTTTCATTTTGAAATCAAAAAGTATTTACAGGTCGCTCAATGTTTTCCATATATTTTATATGGGGGAAAAAATTGTTTGGCAGAAATCAGTGTTGCCATAATAATACCTAATTGTTTATTAAACCATTTCATAATGTTAACTATTATTTATAGGTCCCCTAAAGACCCCAAAAAATTCAATAGTGGGACTTACAAAAAATCGTTAGTTAAAAAAAAGTGTAAAATAAACAAATGGGTACTATTACCTCAAATCTTCTGACTTTTAAAAATTCTATACCATTTCCACTAAAACTTGTTTTTCCCCCATATGAAATATATGGAAAACTTTGATCGCTTTGAGCGACCTCTTAATATATTTTGATTTCGAAATAAAAAAAAAACACGGGTGTGTTTTTTCTCGATATAGAACAGTCCTAGGGGCGGGAATGTTTACTTTTTCACCTGCATTTTTTTGGATTACCCTAATGTACATCCATATCCATATACATACATACATAATGCATTCACATAGCTCACCCACTCCACCACTAACTCGCTTGTTTGCGCTAATGTGTTTTTGCATTGTGATTTGTTGTTGATATTACAACAGCATTAGCAGTAACAGTAGCAACAGCAACATCAGCAGTAAGCGAGAACAGTAACAACAACAACAACTAAAGCTGGAATTTTTTGCTGTTTTTAATTACTTTTTTCAATTCATTTTCTTTTGTATGCCTGTTGCAGGCATACTGATGCACTTACTTGTAGCGTGTGGGCTCAGTGCGAGAGCCCCATGTTTTGTGGGGTATATGTAGTTCATACGTACATATGTACATTAGACCGTATCATCTTCCCAGCAAACCAAAAAAATTTCGCCATACACCCCTGAGTCTAAATCACTTTTGCAGAGGCAATTTTTTTGGCTGAACCTACGGGTCGCTTTTTTATATTTTCGGTGACACCTACACACATACATTCGGCAATAAAAAAAACGTTTTTAAATAGTTCTACTGGAGTATCCAAATACTTCTTCAGCAAAGTTTAATGATTTTTGGAGAGTTTTGGTGCGTAAGCACTATAACGGGGAAATTGAGGTCAATAAACTTTGGAAATAAATTGCCAGCTTGAAACAAAAATTGCGATATATCATACTTTATGATCCGACTAAAAAAGCCGAAGATATGACGAACAAGTAAATAACAAAAAAAAAAGTTTTTAAAGACCAGCTTTTATTACTCGTTAAAAAAAAGGAAAAATCGACCGACGCATCACCTAATGGTACAATTTTTGGCGGAGTTACATATTCCCATAAGTTCTAAAAATGAAAAAAATCGGACCATAAATACGGATTTTTCAAATATCTCGCTTCCAGCGCCACCTATCGGACAAAAACATATCCGACTATAAATAAATACGTTTTTTTTTTGCAAATTAATTCATCTTCATATTGCATTATGATCGGGTTCTGTAAGTTTCAATTCTCAAGTCTTTAGCTCATCGGAAAGTTGGTTAAAAATTTATTGCACGTTTTAATTACGAAGGGGTGAAACTTATGGCATTTTCTTTTCTTGAAAAAAATGCCACCTTCTTATATGGCAACATTATCAGAGTGCAACGTTTTAAATAAATAGCACGCTATATGCAATATGGAGGTGCTGAGGAAAGAACACCAAAACCAGACAGCCCTGGTGCATGGCAGAATAAATGCTATAATTTTTTCGAGAAAGAAAACGCTATTAATAAAAGCTTGAAAAAGTCAAAATTTTTTTTTAGAAATTGCCTTGCAAAAGTTCCTAAGCCTCTTAAGACCTGAAAATGAACCAATTAACCATTTTTTATGATATTTTTTAATTTTGCGGCATAAATAAAAAAAATTGTAAAACTTATTTCTTCCATTTTTTGAAGTTCAATAACCCATAGGGAGTAACACAAGTACCAGAAGTGACTACATATTGTCGCTACTTTTACAGCGAACTTTTTTTTCTGGTACCGTCTAATGTACCTACTTAGGTACATAAATACATATTTAGCAGCAGGATTGTGGTATGGTGGGTGGCGATTATTCGCCTCAGCAGCTTAGCTGGCTGACTGCCTCCTACTTGGTTGGCTGACTGCATTGCATGAACTTATATTTTCATTTCATTTTCTTGACATGCCTCTGCCAACTGCCTCCAACCGCCGCCCTTTAAGTTCACCTTGCAGCCCTCCAACAGCATCAACTGTCTTGGCGTTGGTTCGAGGGTGTGGCTGTCTC
>NW_016184188.1:0-5301 GCF_001687245.7 Rhagoletis zephyria | reverse complement strand
ATAAGTACATATATACTTTTTCATAATATTAACAACGGCTGTTAAGTGCACTGCTCCTCATTTCGTATGCCAGTGCTGTAATACACGTTATCAACTTATTTATAACCTCAAAAATGATAAACTTTATCCACTTTCGATTAGCGTTGCGTGGTGAATAAAGGGATGGAAAAAAGTAAGGTATATAATGCATAAACGAGCATAGTACTTTGTGAGCTACATGCTACTCCCTCTACCTTTTTCTTTCCCGATAACGCTCATGTTCACCTTGTTATGCACTTGCGCGCCACATCAATCAATTGCCTAAACTTTGAGCAACAAGCTATCAAGTGATTGAGAACCACCTGTGCGGGGAAAAAAGTGGGAGTGTTAATGTAGACAGTGTTACCAACCAATTTTTTCTAGAATATTTATTAACTTAATTAAATTAAACCGACTACGCTTTAAGCAATTTAGGTATGTACATACATACACGCATATTAGACCGTACCACGTTACAAGCTTTCAAAAAAACAACCGCCGTACACCTCTGAGTCTGCAGTATATTTACAAGGCAATTTCAAAAAAAAAGATTGCCAAACCTTTATACATTTTTCGGTAACAGCTGCATACATCCGGCAAAAAAATGTTCTTCTGGAATAATATTCCCTTAACAAAACAATTAGGATGACAAGAACTGAGATCTGGTGTGTAAGTACTAGAACGGGGNTTACTTTAAGATCCGAAGATAAAACGAAAAATGTAAAAAGGCGACCCCTACCTACGTTCAACCAAAGGAAATTATTTTCGAAATTGCCTTGCAAAAACAATTTAAGTAGACTCAAGGATGTACGACAAAATTTTTTTCTGATACGGCCTAATGCATATACATACTTATAAATATATAATTCTAGGTCGAGATTGGACTAAGCGTGGAGAGGCATCTGTTTACCAGATGGCGGTAGGGATGTCGAAGAAACATCGATACATCGAAGTTTTGCTTCGATGCATCGAAAATTTTCCACTCGATGTATGAATAGTCGATGCATCGAGGCCAAACATCGCTTTGTTTGAAATTTTAAAGAAAGCTCATAAAATTTTGTTAAAATAAAGTGCAAGTTTCAATTGCTTTGATTTTTAATATTTTTTCTTTTGCTGACTTTCACTTTGTTATATTAAAAATTTATGAATTTTATAAATTTGATGGATTTTTTCTAAATTTTTTATAAAGTTTTAAGCATAGTATTTTTATAAAAAAATAATAAAAAATTTTAGCTTGAAAAACGGAGTGAATATTCAAAAAAAAAATCAACACGTGAACACTTTTTTCAGTCACCATAATATATAAGTACATCAAAATAAACGCGATGGAAAGTGCATCTATCAAAAAAAGATGACGACCTTGCTAAAAAGGATTAGGCTTTATTCAATTATAGTCCTGAGCAAGGCCTTTTCGATGACAAAAAATGTACACCCAAAATAAGTATTAAACTAAAACTGACACACGCTAAAGTTTTTATCGTGATACGCCTTAATGCTCAGATTTAAAACTTTGAACCACAAGTAGTCCACATTTGAACGATCAGGAATTTACAAGATGGGGTATACCTATTTCGTATGTCCTTTTTCGCGAAGCTTTGTACCGAGCATCCACGAGCGCCCCTTTCTATAATTTCTCATTCTAGTTATAATTGCAGTGGAGGTGCATTAGTCCACTGGTCCAGAGGGCTCCGGCAGCGCTCGGTCCAACACTTTCCATGGCCACATTTAGTTTTTGGTCAGCCGCATACAACCATACTTGGTGTGCTCTCACCCCCACTTTAAACAATTTATCCTTCTAATTCTACCTACAAACCTAACTTTTCCAACAAAACCAAATAGCTATAAATTATGCTTTGCTTCATCCAAATGTCTTAAGTGATTTGGCCCGAGTTGGTATTAGAAGAGTTGGGGGTGGCGGCTGCTCACAAGCACACGCCTGCTACTCAATTGGCCACAAATGTGTACGTGTGCAACTCAATAAACATTTTTGCACGCGTGCAGGTTTTCACAGTTCGAGGGTTTTTTGTGGCTTCATGTCTACTACCCACACAAATTCACATACACACATGCATGTGCCCATATGTATGCCAATCTACACCCCATGCCACAAATATAAGCGCACCACAAATTGACTAGTTTTTACTATTTATTCTCTTATTATATAGTTTTCGATATTTTTTCATAGAAATATAGTTTTTTCTTGAATCCCAGTTTAAAATTTTTCCAATACTTAAAAAAAACAGAAAACTTTCGTCAAAATTTTCGAGATTTTTTATGCCTGATTTTCACATTCAATAAGACACATTTTAATGACAAAGTTGGCCATTAAACAATTTTTATTAAATTTGTTTCCACGTGGCATTTGTTAAATGACACACAATTTTCGTTATTTCAATGCCTTGTTGAATTTGGGTATGCAGCTTTTAGCCCATTTAATTTTAATATTTAAGCTTGTTTGAAGTAGCTAGCGCTGACCGTTAATTTTTGGCATTTTTTTTCTGACGGTTTGTGTTGTGAATTTTCCTCACATGATTTATTTTCATATGAAAGAAAATGAGCATTTAAAAAAATAAATAGATAAATTCCAGCACTCGTTAAAACTTGTGGTACGCTTATAATTATGATACGCAGTGTACTTAAATAAATATGTTTGTATTTGAGTCTCAGTCGATGCAGCACATAATATTGATGTTATGAACTCGCTACAATAATAGCTACCATAATAATAACAATAACAACAGCAACAAAAGCAACACAAATATGTTTCAACACAATCGCTTACCATTTGCTAATATTCTTGCGTGTTTGGCAAGTTTTTTTTTTTTTGTTGCCGCCCACACACGCCCAAATAAGTATATTGCTGATATTGATGATGTTGTTCCATATAAAAGTGATTCACTCAATGCCACAATTGTTTTCTTATAATATAATAAAACCTTCGTAGTACGTGAGTTAGTTAGTGGCAGCAACGGCTTTGGGAGCCTGCAGAAATAAATGACTAGCCGATTTTCTAGAAATTAAAAAAGAAAAAGCCATTTTCCCGTTATGGGATGTAAGCCCGGCAGCTCAGATTTTCTGGCAGATTCTTTGTCTATTATGCCATAGCCACAGAATTTGTTCCCAATATTTCGTTAATTGAACCACAAAAAAAAGTGGTTGGATTGCAATTTTTCGACGACCACAGAAGTCGCCGTTGAAGTAATCCACATGCGATTTGGCCTTTAGTAATGTCAACGATAGCTAGATCTGTGTTTTCTTTTACCGTTGTATATGGGTCGGTGAGTTTGGCTATCGATTTTTGGGATTGTTGTGCTTAACAGGAAACCTAAGGAAATCTATCGATCGGCTTGATAGGGGCACTCAGAACTGCACCAGTTCAGCACATTATATATTGCTGCATCTCTTGCCGGCGGACATATCGGCCAGGAATATAGTGTAATGAATATAGGGTCAGTTTGCGTCCAGGTCTTACGGTCACCGTAGTATAGCGTCAACTTTATTCGAACGGATTGACTATGTAATCCCGAATATGCACTTTGGAACGAACTTCGAGGTTCCAATAGAGGTCGAATGCTGGCGTGAATGCTTGAGGAGTGCTGGCTCGATGCATGTCTATACAGACGGATAAAAGATGTGGAAGAATGACAGTCGTATTTGCGGGGCTCGGCCTCGACAAACGCTATAAGCTGCCAAACTACTACAGTATTTGCCAGCGAAGGCATTGGCCATAAGGAGAGCAGGTACATCTCTATATCGACAGTCAGGCAGCGATAAAGATGCTATTATCGCACAGCACTTCCACTATAAGTGTGGCGGAGTGCAGGAAAGCCCTGGATTTGCTACATACCAATATTTAAGTACATCTGTACTGAGTTCCGGGACACACCGGCGCCGCGGGTAACGAAGATCCCCCAAAGGCTTGTCCAAAGAGGCAGATTTGTGCGAAAACCTACTGATAGAGGAGATACCAATTTACCTACAAGCGATTAAACGGGAACTCGAACTGTCCATGATCCGGAAGGCACAGGGGGCGCGGAACAAAACGCAAGAGTGCAAGATGTCCAGTAATATGAGCAGAGCATATTGCATGAAGTTCACGAAGTTTTCTCCTTTCCCTCAAGAGGGAGGACGCTATACTACTGGTGGGTGTTCTAAAGCGACATTGCCTGCTGCCACCGCACGTCTTTAAACTGGCTCTGATCAATGATAACATCTGTAGAAGATGCAGAACGAAAGAGGACTGAGCAAGCAGACTGCGTGTTTATCTGCTGGGGATTTTCTACCTAATCCGAAAGCCATCGCCAAGAGGACTGCGATGTTCTTCAAGATTGATCCTGGTATGCAATGATTACGACCTTAACGTTTTCTGCGAAGTCACGCAGTGAATGGCCAGCTTACATCACCTAACCTAAATAAATTTACATCATTTCTTACTTTATTATTTCATTCTTCTAAATTCAAAGTGCCAAAATTATAAGCCACATACTTTTTATCAATATTTTGCCATATTTTGTGCATATATCTACTTCTATTTATATTCTACTCCTTATTTGATTTAAGTCTACTTTAGTATTTCTTGCCGAATAAATAATTACTACATCCCGACTACATTTTTTTCTTTTGGTTCATAATTTCTGCTCTGTATTTCCACAAAATCTGCAGATTTTAGCCTTTCTCCTTCGCCTTTCTTTCTCAGCCTCATCAGTGCTTCTCTCCTTTGTCTCAGTCAGTCGTTCAGTTTAACGGTAAGCATAAATAACAGTAAAGTAAGAACCTGCGCCCCTTAGAATCTGAAGCAGTCGATTTTCAAAATTATTTTTAGTAAAAGGAATCTTCGCTCAGCCCGCACAATTTCAACTCACCGACACCACCACCTCATAGTTAACATAGAAGAAGGCGAGACCACTCAATCGAAATGGATTGCTATTCAAATGTATTGCCAGTGCCATAAGCTTCATTAACTTTGCATTTTCGACAGCGTCCGTGGAGTGAAGTATGACATCCTCCCAACCGCAAGAGTAATAAGATGTGCTCAGCTCATTTGTCTAAGTATAGCAAAAGTAATGATTGAGTTGAAAAATTAGAAGGAAGAGAAAATTACACAAAGATCTCAAATTAAGCTTAGAGTACTACATATACCTACCGTGGTAGACAGCGTTGTGCCCAAGCGCCCAAAGATTAGCAATTCGATCACCTTGCCAATTATCCAGGTAACAAATCTGATATTATCAGTTGACAATCCAATCTAAAAATGCGAATAACTCACAACTCCAACTCACACTC
>NW_016184187.1:0-5302 GCF_001687245.7 Rhagoletis zephyria | reverse complement strand
TAACGGTCTCTGAGCTTCGCAATGAAGACAGCCGCACAGTGCTTCGCACAGGTTGGCATTAAGTTCTGCATCGAATAAAACCAAAAACAAAAATAGAAAGCTCATCTTCGTGTCTTAGCTGTAATATTGGCAGATTTGCATGTAATTTATCACAGAGAAACTGTACAAAGAATTTGCGGTGAACTCTTTGGAAGATGAGAAGACAAAAATGTGTTTATTTCATACAAAACTTTACAAAATCATAACTAATTAATCACAATTAAGAAATGAAAATTTAGAAAAATCGGCAAATGAACTGAATTGACTGACTGCAAAGGGCAAGGGTACAAAACTGTGGATGAAGAAAGCAAAAACATAACTGGTTTCTCATATTACATTTTTATACTTTTTGTTAAAAGTGCGTGAAATCGGTTTTATTTTTTTTTTTTTTTGTAATCTGCAACATAAAGTTGCCGTAAAAAATTAAAAGAAATCGTTTCATCTCAGCAGTCAAAACAATCATACGGCAGACAGCTAGTGGTTTCAGTGTTAAAAATAAACACCGCAAAATAGATATGCGCACACTTATACATATACAAATACATATCAATTTGTATATTTGCAATCTGAGATATTTGCAACTGAAATTTTTGTCTAATCAACGAAGACAACAGGGCACTGGCAATAAACGCAGTCCAACAGTGCGCTGTGTGCGGTATGTATGTTTGTTGGCGTGTCAACAGCAGTGATGAACAAAAGACTTCGGAAACAAACTTGGGGAGTGTTATCGCCACGTGTATACATATATTGACATTTTTTGTTTGCTTTTTGCATAACATTTGTTTGGTGTGATGATTTTTTATGCTGGCTTCGTTTTTTATTTTATTTGAAGTTTCTTTGTGTCATATTCGCTTTAATGATTGAAATAAAAATATGTGAATTATTTGATTAACTTAATGAAGGAAAAGTGTCAGCGAAAAGGTGAAGTGAAATCATAATATCTGTCGTTGCTTTGGTGACAATGCGTATCCATGTAATTTGTTAGTTGTTGGCGTGCTGATGATCAAAAGACTGTTTCGCGTGTTTATATTATGCCGCTGTACGGCTTTTGGCGTTGCTTTTTCTCTCTAAATAAATTTGTTGGTTTTGCTCTAGTTAGTATGTGTTTTTGTGTGTACATATTCACATACTTAGCTGCATATAAGTAAATAAGTCAGGTGATAATGACGCGCGACATATGTATGCATGTATGTGCATGTGTCTAATTGTTTGTAGGCGTAGTAGAGTGCGCATGAAAATCACAAGCTGACTATTTTGGACCTTTTGGACTAATGTTGAAAACAGTTCAACACCTAATAAATTCTTTATATTAGATAAATTAGATGACTGATGATAAATCTATATTTTTTAAAAAGCTCTCTACCACCTTTATTAAATGTATGATTTGTATGCCCTGTTAAGTATCAGCAGCTTCTTATCAATGTTTAACTCTTTTTTCTATATAATGTTTTGGCTTTAACAGCTTTCAATTTCCTAAGCTGAGCACATATACACTTACTTATTATAAATTAACTTCACATTCTCTGTGGCAATTTTGTTTTTTATGTTCAGGGTAATTTAGCAACAGATACTTGCTTTACGAGCCACTGCTTTCCGAAATTTCCAGCTTCAATGCTTTAGTGTGTTAAACGCAAAAGAAACTAGGTAAGAAATAGACACGAATGGAATTAATTCAGGAAAATTAGTTGAGCATGATGAAATTTTTAAATCAGACTAAATATGTAAAAAATCAAAAATAACAATTAAGAAAGTCTTAGTTCGGGCGCTGTCAAACATTAAATACCCGGTGCAAGTATTAAATATATGCTTTTCACCTTTCCGAAAACTACCGTTACATGATAAGCCGGGGTAGTTTATTGTCCGATTATACAAATTTTCAGCCATTTGGTATGTTGCAGCAAGGCCAACCAACAACTGCAACAAGTTTGGATGAAATTGGTGGAGCTGTTATCAAGATATACACATGTAACCATAAGTGGGCGTGGCTAAGCCCATTCTCCAAAAATGTATAATATTCTTATTTTGCGCCTGAAAGGTATTGTTAATATCAATTTTGAGTGAAGAATCTTTGGTAGTTCCTAAAATGTCTCAGTTTACGTATTTTTGAAAACTACCGTTATATGGGAGGTAGGCGTGGTTGTTGTCCGATTTCGCCCATTTTCTATACCATCCGTCCTACGACCGAAAGAAATATAGGTATCAACTTTCGTTAAGTTATCTCAATTTTTGCTCGAGTATCGTATAATACTCTTGTGCACAAGTGCCAAGTGCGCTCGTGTATAAAAATGCTAAAGAACCACAAATGGAGTCCTGAAACAACCAGCGCTTCAGAGTTTGTGTTTATGTGACGATGAAGGGTTATGATTCCATAGTAGTATTAAACATATACTCAATGTATTTGGCTCACTTTTTAGAGGATAAGCTTTGATAAAAAGCTCCCTGACTCAAGACATCCTTTTTCTTAATGCTTCAAAAAAATCAAATTAATTTCAATATATTTTGTTTTTGGTAGCAAATATTTAACTCACAAATGGCATATTTTAGTTAGAAAATAAGAAAATGTTTGAACAGTGCCACTATTTGATTTGGAGTTTTTTGGTTAAGAGAAAAAGTAGCTAAGGGCCGTTTCCTCGAGTAGCTTTTAAAATGTATCTGCCATTCAAATACATTTTTGTATTTAAAGGGTCGATGGAATTTAAAAGCTATTTGAGGAAATTGCCATAACTCTATCTGAGCAGTAGAAGTTATAGCAGCTTTTTAGGAGACTACATCTTCACATCAGACTTATTTTTTAGGCTTCGGCAGAATCGTACCCGGATTCACAAACTGTGAGGGAAAAATCAGTTTGAGCCAAAATAGCTTTCGACTGCTCCAATCTCTCCCGATTTCGATAATTCATTATTTAACCCACTTCAATCAAACCAGTATGATTTCTGTTCTATTTCAACTTGACAGCGTGGTTGTTCTTAAAAATTCTATACTAAAATTGGTATTTTTGATTTGGGGATCTCCGCTATATAACTTCTATCGCTCAGTCTTTTTGGCTTGTCTCCATTTTCCATAAATTCAATAGTCGTATAAAGTTCAAAAAACTGTTGAAATAAATATTATCGCACCAAGTAGGTCATCTCCATAAAAACTGTGGTTAAAAGTGGTATACATATCTGCACCACCTTGCAATTTTTTTCTGTATAGGTACAGGGGTAGGCAATCGAAGTGTTACTAAGAAAAAATGCTATAATTTTGTCCATTTATTATTATTATACTTTTTTTTTATCTATAATCAGTTCATCAAAAAAACTGCAGCCAGCCTAAGCGGGATGCCGGTCTGTCCGAGAATGCTTCACATGCTGCACGAATGTTGTCTAAGGGTATTTTGTACTGAACAGGGCGTAAAGATAAATTACCAAACGCTACAATTCAAAATTCAAAAAATAAAAACTATTACTACTTTTATGTAGCTCATATCTCTAATCATTGTCGAATCCTTGTCTAAACTTTTGTATTCACTTTAGCAATCCTTACTGCTTACTTTGGTAAGGATTGGAAATGGATTAGACAAGAATTAGAGACAAAAGCCACTTAACAGTAGTAACAGTTTTTATTTTAGAATTTTGAATTGTGTTGTTATTGCACAGGACCATCGCAATCTGAATCGCGAAATCCAAAGTTAAAAAAAAAAATCTTCCCAGCATCATTTCTTTGTAAAAGTGGCTACCATATCCACTGGCACTGGCCAAATTATTTTCGGGGCCCAATTATCGTTTTGCATTTGTAATAGGTAGCGCGCACACATCTGAATTTTATTTATGTTGTTCTGAGGTAATAAGCTCAGTTATAGCTGGTCAAAGCCACAGGGTTGAAAGGCTGCAAGCCCTGGAAAAGAAGGGAGCTCTAAGGTTGTTGCGCATGCTCGAGGCCTTGCGGTAGGGGTAAGTAGAAAATTTTCTTGTGTGACTTCATACAGGTTTAACTAAGGCTGGGTGAAAGAGAGAGGTTATAAAGAAAGGTCTGTGAGTAAAACCAGGAAAAACTGACCTGGTGATTTTAACAAGGCTCTCTCAGCTCTCTAAGGAAGGAAATATTAAGTCAAAAAAGTGAATAAAAAATAATTTGCCGAAAATGTCTTAATGCGATTAGCGCCCAAATAATAGCACAAAAACTTAACAAATTACAATTTAGTAAAAGCAGATATATTTATTCTTTTTTTTTTGCAGCTGTCTACAATTTTTCGCTTGTAGTTTAATTATTTCAGCATCGAAAAAATTCGACAAAAGGCGTGGGCGGCCAAAATTGCCGGCGTCGTGTGGGCGTACGGATGCTTGGTCAACCATTAGCGGCTGCAAAATGCAAAGCATAAAACGCTGTGGTCACTTCCCTCGAAGAAAAAAGAAAATAATTTTAACTAACAACAACAGAGTTTTAAGAATTTGTGCTTTGCGTACGCATGTTATGCCTTGGGGAATGTGGCATGTGGCAGCAGCTGCATACATTGAAAAAGAAACAAAAAAAAAACAACGAATGCGTTCATACTTTGCTAACTGACACTGAGTGAGGGTGAAATGTGGAAATAAAATTTGGGTTGGCAGTTGACATGGCAACATNGATCGATGAGTGTTTTGGTAAATGTACATATACCGACCCCTTTGCGCGAAATTATCGTATGCGCCAGAAGCCAAATTTTATACAAGAGAAAAGTATTATTTTTGAATTTTTTTAATACATTTTTTCTACTACGTACAAAAAACTTTTTTATGGCACACATAAATACGATAATTTCAATAAAAATGCGTTGTAGCACATGATAAAATATACAGTAAATTTTTGGCGTAACTATAGTGATTTGAGTGTAGAAAAAAATTTACATCAAAAAGTCAATTTCGAAAAAATTGCCGATACGTTAATTTTGTGCAAAGTGGTCGATGTGTTTACTTATTTTTTTTTAAATCAACATGTTTTTTAAATAGTGAAGGAAGCATCTTTTACTAAAACACATAAATCATGGCTAGCTTTCCAAACGTGAGGTCGACTTCTTCAGTGATATTCGATTTATCTTACTCTTGCCAAAAGTCAGAGCAAGGGTAGCTTTTGTCCAAATTTTTCCTTAACCTATTTTTAGCTACTAGAATTCGAAATTTTTTTGTTTTAATAATTTTTACTCTTGTTCAAAACTACACTCCTGTGTTATGTGCAGCACTCGAATTTCAATTTCATTTGCTCTGCTAACCGTCCAACAATTAATGTCTTTCGCTGATTTATTATC
>NW_016184186.1:0-5302 GCF_001687245.7 Rhagoletis zephyria | reverse complement strand
GCTAAGGCTGGGCGTTGGCAGAGGAAGTATTCGACATTCTAGATTTCCTTATCATCCATACAGCTGCGGCAGAAGACGTTCACTACAAATTTAATTATGCTGGCATTTATCCTCATTGAGCAGAGACTTGTGATTACCCACACAATAAGGCTAAGTAAGAATGATTTACACTTGGGCGGCCAACTTATAACGAAATGGAGTTTGATATTAAATTTTAAATCTTAAATCTTGATCTCAAATTATTCCTTCTTCCAATTTGTTAATCGAGAGAATCTTCATAAAAGGTTCAATGAAATGTTACACTAGGGATGGGGTGGTCTAGACTCTTAAGAGCCAAATTAGTTAACTCATAATCGGCAGTTAACTACAGATTTTCAGTACAAGAATTAGAACTTCGCCCTAAGGGTTTTTGTGCGAATTTCTTAAAATTTTAAACATTTGTACCTCGTAACTTCGCACTCATTCCGTTTTTTTGTAAGCTTCGTCCCTATACATTGGTTCGGCTTCTTCTCCAAACGCGCCCTCTCGCCATTCAGAAGAGTTGAGAAATGTATGTACATAAGGTTGGCCAAAAATGTATGCAAAAAATAAAGTCGGAATTTTTATGTTCTCACCCTCCTAGGATTGTTCTATGCCGAAAAATATACCCCAATTTTTTATGAAAAATTTGTAGAATTCTTGAAAATCAATATTTTTCGACCAGAGATTCCCTACAATAATATTCAATTATATATTTAACCAGTTTTCCAATAAAACTACTCCGCCAAAACCCCTAGAAAATGACACAAAATGCAATGGGGGGATAAAGAGAAAATCTTTAGTACTAAAAAATGGTTAAATAAACAATTGAATATTTGAATTGGAAGTCTCCGGAAGAGAACCACAGTTTTTCGATCGGAAAATATTGATTTTCAAGAATTCCATACCATTTTCAGGAAAAGTTGTTTTTTCCCCATATAAAATATATGGAAAACTTTGAGCGCTTGGAGCGACATCTAAATGTATTTTGACTTAAAAAAAAAAAATACGGGTATACTTTTTTCGATAAAGAACAATCCTAGGGGTGAGAGCATTAAAATTCCGACTTTATTTATTTTGGACCACCCTAATGTACACACAGTCATGAGAAAATGATAGTGACAATACTTTTTGACCAGTTTTGGCTATTCTTCTTTTGTTTGCTTAATGTTTATTATATTTTTATATAAATACAGCTCATTATCTAACAAAAACTATTTAAGTCCAAATTCAAAACATTCTAGAAACGTTTGTAAAATTCGTCAAATTTTTACAACAATCTTTTCAGTAAGAATTTTTAGAAAAAAATCTATGTATGTAGTATTATTTTCTTCCATACAAAAAAAAATATATTCGAACATACCTTACGGGAAGAAAATGCGTGACACCGCAGCAAAAAAAAAAAGTAATCAAAAATCAACGGGAGTTCTTAGCCACTAGAAACTTGCATTTTCGCGGGATCTATTTAATACGCTACAAAGCTGCATTCTTAGTTTTTTTCCAAAAGCTCTAAATGAAAAGATAAAAATTTCTAGACAGCACCACTTTGTTACTGACCAAATGTACAATCTTGTACAAATCATGTAATCCCTGCTTAAGAAAATTAAAAACCATTCAAATATTCAATTACATTTATGTTAATAAACATAAATATATTCATTACATAGCGTAAATTATTAAGAAAGAAGGAGTTATTCGTTTTCAATCGATGGGAAATTTCTTCGCAATTCCAGTCAACACCGCCACACATATCGATTATCGCTGGGGCAATTCAGTAACAGCTGTTGTTGAAATTTCCCTTTCGCTTTGGGTGGTGTATGCCTTTATTAAGGTAACATCAGCAAATTACTTAAAAATATTTACATTTCAAAGAACAACTAATACAGAACTGTCACAAGTAACGCCTAAAAATATCTAAGAATATTAAAAAAAAATATTCCAGCTGAAAATAATTACACATTTAAACGCCTTTTGCCATTTAATCTTCATTTCACTGACAACAAAGCAAGCGGATTCAAATCACAAAAATTGATGTGAATGTGAAAGTGGAAGTGGGAGCACCAAATATGTAATTCGAAACAGAATCCATAGGGAAATTTCTGAATGTGAAATTGGAGGCACTAAATTTTTAGTTGTCTTACTGCTTGTAGTGCGATCAAATGAGCGAAACTGGTACAATCTATGCACCAAACACTAACTGTATTGTAATTTTCCAAAGCGTTTAACAGCATGCAACATATGTAAACAAGCCAGCAAATAATTAGACGCTATTCATAATTCAGCATTTTATCGGGTGACAACAACAAGATTACATCAAAACTGTACAGCAACGATAAGCAAAGCATTTACGCGAATACAATGTCGCCGTACAACTTATAAACATCTGTATGTATGCATGTATCTTGCTACTAGGTTCGCACACATTCATACGTACGGGTATACACAAAACACCTGCAACCAATATAAATACCAGCAATTTCTCATTTTATTTATTTTACTGCTTTTCATTGCTATAACTGCTTCATTGCAACACCTGATAACTTGCCACAAATATGCTATGCGTTGTTTGGCATTTGTACGCAGCATGTTGCAACGCCAACGTGACACTAACTCAATTTCGAATTACTCGGCATGTGGCAAATGTTGCGTGTCATTAATGTGCGCCACAATTATTGTTGTTGCAATGTGGCGGCTGTCAAAATAGCCACTCCAACAAGGAAGGCAAAAAATACCGCTTGTTGCATGCTGTTGCAACGCAATTGAAAGCTTCAATTTACCACCCATTGTGTGGCAATATGCAAAACAAGCGGCGCGTGCGCATTTGTAACTGCATGGGTTACACAGGTATGCGTATTAGATTTGTATGTACATATTTATATAGAAAAAGTCGCATGCCAGATGCCACATTTGTACAGTGATTTTTTTTTGTGGCAGCATTTAGCACATGTGGCGTAGTAAAGGCGGACGCCTCAAAATTTACTTCCTCAAACTTTTGAAGAGACGTAAAGATGTAGGTGGAAACGAGTAGTTTTGGATATGAGGCCAAATTCTTGCCAGAGACAGATCAACTCTTAAAGAAACTTGGATCTATTCTACATTCAATTTTGAATGCAAATCGAACCCATACATATGCGTGCATGTCACCGATGATATTTTTGGCCTCTCTGAGAAGTAAAGTACCTCTCCCCGCATAGTTAACGTATTTGCTCCTACTAAACCTAACCTTACTGGGGTAGAAGTGAGAGAGTCCACTGCCGAGACTCTCCAGTATGATATTTATTTGTGCTCACGCCCCGACAAGGGGGGAAGAGATATTTATATAAAAATCGTGATTAGCGATTTCAATGCTATGGTGAGAAAGGAAGGCTCTAGAGCCACCGTCGGAAAGTTTAGCTTGCGCGTTGAAACGTCTGATGACGGACTGGGGCTGATTAACTTCGCCGGGGCCCGAAATGTGAGAAGATCAATCAAGTTACATGGGTGTCAAATATCAACTCGGACAATTATCCTCTGTACAGCAAAAAATGTGCCCCCAGCAATGCAAGGGAATGGACTCTACTCTTTCGCTTTCTATCAGAGAGCACTATTCAACAAACCGAAAAATGTGAGCAGTGGAACCAAATTTCGCTCTCATAACGTACTGCCTTCTGAAATACCAACTGGTATGATGAGGAATGTGGCTAACGAGGTCAAGCGGCGATCGAGCTATATCAAGCAATCACCACTTTGCATTTAGTTGTAATCAATTTCCTATTTTTAAATGTATCGAAATTTGTAATTATTGTTATCGATATCAATTCATTAGCTTAGTACAAAAGGTTGTTCATCATTAATTACTTAACGAAAGGAGTGTAAAGCAAGAGAACAACAAGCAAATAATTTTTAATCGCTGTTCGTCACTCAACGGAAGAGTTTTATTTTTACCGCGCTCTCAGACATATAGACCAAATATATATCACCAGAAAATACTGAAAATTCGCTTCGGATAATAGGCTATTTAAAATACATTTATGCAAGTTTTATGTAAATTATGTAATAAATAAATAAACGTTTTAAACTTTCAAAAATTGCACTTTATTTACATAAAACAACAAAGAACTGGAACAATTTTAACCGACTTCAAAAAAAGGGGAGGTTATCAATTCGTCGGAATATTTTTTCTTTTTTTTTACATATACTGCCGAATAACTTTGGGCAACGTGAACCGATTTCAATAATTCTTTTTTTTATCAGATAGATGGTACCCCAAGGATGGTCTCGTAATTGATCATGAATAAATTAACGGTACTTCTAAATTTGTATATGAGAATTGTTCAAAAGTAATAAAAAAATGTTAAAAAAGAATTTTATTAAAAATTACTTAATTAACTTCATGAAATTTTTACACTTTTATATTCATTCTGGTTTTCGATAGAGATGGTGATTTTTCACGATTGCTTAATTTTTTTAATATTTCGACTAACAAAAAAAAAAAAAAACTGAATTTGTATTTTTATTATGTAGCTCATTTTGGTAGAACAAATTCGAAGTTGGCAAATTAGATATTCGAATCCTTGTTAAGTATATATCAGTGGTAAACACTTTTAGGCTATAACGTGTGAAAAACAACAGTAAGTGAGCATGCATTGCATATTTTAGGACAATGTTTTCATTCTCAGTTAAACTTTTAAAAGCTCTCAAGGAAATCGAAAAATTCATATAAAACGACGCACAAGAAACAATCAACAGAAAAAATAAAACATATTTCTTATGATTTTTCTTGAGAACTGGATTCTAAGCTGTAAGATACAGTTTGTATTTGAGGTTTGAGGGAGTTTGAACCCCTAAACCCACCCTTTGTGTGCGCTAATGTTAAACTGGAACTTTTGCGTGCTCTGTCTTATCCACAAGAAGGGTGACCGCGTCTTATTCGCCAACTACCGTGGGATCCGACTTCCGAATATCGTTTATAGGGTCTCATCGAGCATACTGCATGAACATAGAACTACTAAGTGTAGCGCATTAAAGTACGGCGACTCTGCTAGCTCGGCCATAACGTACGAATGGACGCAAAAACTCTAGTTCTTCAAAGGGGGGGTGGAAACACCAGGTGGAGTAAGGTTTGACTTCAAATAGAATTTTCATTCGCAGAACAGAAATGACTGGCGTGCTTCATTGGAGTCGACTAAAACCCCTTTGGTGGTTACAACGCCAAACAAGAAGAAAAACGTAAAGGTTTAGAACTTGCTGGAGACAATCTAATCAACGATTCCGGGAAGGCACAGTTTTACTGCGGATATCGCAG
>NW_016184184.1:0-5303 GCF_001687245.7 Rhagoletis zephyria | reverse complement strand
GAGAATATAGTGAACTTTCGGCCACTTACACATTTGCCGATATCAGTGGACCAAGACGAACCGTTTACGCCAAACCATTTTTTACTGGGTACAGCCAATACAGCGCAAACGCCTTCTATAAACGCTTCGGAAGAGCTAACGTGTGCCCTTCGTAAACAGTGGCGAATTGCTCGGCAGCTTCGCAATAGGTTTTGGAAGAGGTGGATAATGGAGTATTTACCTACGTTAACGCGAAGAACCAAATGGTGCGAGAAGACGAAAGCATTGGAAGTGAGTGACGTGGTGTTTATATGCGACGTTAATACCCCGCGACGACAATGGTGCCGTGGTGTGGTGGAGCGTGTTTTCCCTGGAGTGGATGGTGTAATTCGGCGCGCGGACGTCAGGACTAGCTCTGGTGTAGTACGTCGTCCTTCTTCAAAGCTGGCCGTTTTGGACGTACGTAGTGGTGAATCTGAGCGATCCACGGGGGTGGGAATGTGACAAAACGTCCACCTATAACTTATCGTAGTCAAATTTAAAGTGTAAACACATCGTAAGCTTTGTTAATTTATGTAAAGTTTTTGTGAACTCTACGCAGTTGGCAACTCTTGTAAGACATTCGACCTTTATGTTCGACATTTGTCTTTATTTAAGTTGTTCGTCATTTTGATTTATTAGAGTCGTCAATGTTCAAGAGGAAAGACGCAAACTGCGGTGAGTATTATTAATCTGATTTACGTATATGAAAACCACTGCTCATTGTTAACTGTATTTCATTATCATAGAAATAAACGCACTCGTACCCGTCGTCATGCCATTGTAACNTTGGACGTACGTAGTGGTGAATCTGAGCGATCCACGGGGGTGGGAATGTGACAAAACGTCCACCTATAACTTATCGTAGTCAAATTTAAAGTGTAAACACATCGTAAGCTTTGTTAATTTATGTAAAGTTTTTGTGAACTCTACGCAGTTGGCAACTCTTGTAAGACATTCGACCTTTATGTTCGACATTTGTCTTTATTTAAGTTGTTCGTCATTTTGATTTATTAGAGTCGTCAATGTTCAAGAGGAAAGGCGCAAACTGCGGTGAGTATTATTACTCTGATTTACGTATATGAAAACCACTGCTCATTGTTAACTGTATTTCATTATCATAGAAATAAACGCACTCGTACCCGTCGTCATGCCATTGTAACAAAAGAGACGTTTTATTTCTTTAGCCTACTCACGACTCGACATATGTCGAAAGGCTGGCTTTAGTATAATGCGGCATTTCCTTTATTCTTTAAACGACAAGAAATTTTTCGATGAGACTTAATAAGAATATTGACTTGGTAGTATCGGAACTATTTCTGGCACGTTTATTTGCCAAACGTTGTTCAACGGCTCAGTGTCTGTGAGTAATTCGCAATCGCATGCTGCGAATACCGATTTATACTAAATCCAGCCCTTCGGCATAAGCTACTTTTCCATACGAATACAGATATGTACCTCATATATATAATAAAATTTTCTGTTGGTAAATGGTTCTATTCATTTTTTGAATAAGTAGATGTTTTTCAGTGTAGAATTAAAAATTAACGATATATATCGAGTTTTTGTCTCTTTAATATCGAAAATATCGAGTGCGGCGAATATCGATACTTTTTCAGTTCTAACAAACCTTTCAGACACGTCAAGTCTTGAAAGCAATTTTTTTCGCATTCTCTTTCGTGTTTTCTATTTGCTTCCTCACGCGTCAACTTTAATTGAATTCAAGTCCTTGGTTCTTTAAATGGGAAGCAACGAAAAGATCAAAAGAGACAAGAAAACTTGAAACGAATTGACGGTACGGAGGTATCTGTACTCTTCCCCTCTCTTCTCACCTCCATCGCCTACGAACGAGCAGACTTGAAAGCAAGACTTGTCGTGTCTGAAAGGGGACTAGTGATAGATCGATACGAGTACCGAGTACAGAATATCGATACTTTTAATGAGTACTGAGTAGTATCGAGCACTCGATACTTTTTGACAAGTACTGGGTAAATATCGCGAATGCCAAAAAGTATCTACCGGTTAAGAACTTTTTAAGTAATTTAATTTTTTTTATTACCCTATAAATAATGTGGCGAACGTTCGAATATTATCTTCGATATCCAATATGAATGTTGTGAAAATGAACATAATGCTCATTTACTTCAATAATGTCACAATTCAAAAAACCGAAACTCGAAAAAAACGCCTTTAAAGTTTCAAAACACATATACTACGTTTATACGTAAGCTATTTGCAAATAAAAATAATTTGCAAATACCTAACTCACTGTTTATTCGATGGTGAAAAATTCTTTTTTAATATTGCCTGATTATAAAAAGGTAATAATATGACCATCAAAAAAGGAAATAAAGTTAAAAATGGCAACGTCTCGATTATAAAAAGGCAATAAGATGACCATCGAAAAAGCAAATAAACCTAATAATGGCGGCGTCTTGCGCTTATTTGCAAATAGTACCACAAATCAATACTTATTTGCGTGATTTAGTTATTTGCAAATAAAAAATTAACTCAGCATTTATACGACAAAGTTTACCATTTTGAAAATTGTTATTTGCAAATTATACGTGCGTATAAACGTAGTAATACATATGTATACTCCCATAGTAATAACTAGTCAGGGCCGAAAAGTTTAAGCTTTTGCTTGAAATAGCTTATTTTGCTTAATTCAGGGTTTCCAAGCTTAATTTTAACGATCATACAAGTATTTCGTGTATGTCCAAGCGATTTTGACATCTAATATTCTACAGCCTGCTGTCTCACTTTTTCCTTACGAAATAATGGAACGGGCATATATTAATGTTGAAAACAAGGATGTCTTATACTCTTCACAAACAAACTTTAGCAAACCATATTAGAAGCGTAGAAAAGAACTTCGTACTGCTTAAAAAAATTTGGCTCAATAAATTTTTCTTGACTATTTTTTGGGCTTTTTTTATTCGTCGAACTAAAGAAATATTAACAAATAACATAAAAACAGCTTTAGTTTTTATTAACCCGTAACTTCAATTGCATTTCTGCTTGGATACAAAAATTTAAAACCAATGGTTCGTCTCTATGGGAAGGCATTGGTGTCATTGAAGAGATTTACATAATTTATCTCAAATGGAGAATAACGAATATTTAAAAAAATTGAAACGACCAACGCAGATCTTCTTTATTTGAGAATATCAAGCAACACTTGTATGTCCATTAAATTTTTCAACTTAAGTTTTTTTGTTTTGCGAGCATATTTGCAAGCATATTTATCAGTTTTAGTGGTTATCTAAGCGTTTAATACAAATTTTGTGCGAGTGAGCTACTGGTAATTGACACAGTTATGAAATTTGTACACAACCTAGAAGAAAACGTAGCGGTCATTTCAACATTGGGTTCGGTTAAAATCTTTTAAATAATTGGAATACGAATCTCTTGCCTCACCTCTGATAATGAATGGTGGAAGAGGATGGTCTTCCGATTCGACAACTTGCCCACTCTCCAGCATAAGGCAGCCGTCGTGAACCCATGTATTCTACCTTCGTTGTGAAATCGAAATCCAGTAAGGTAGAACCGCTGAGAGTCACTTTTAAAATTCTTGACGTTTCCAAACAATTTAATTTTTAAATTTACTCACAAACTCACACACACATTTTCATTTTCAATCTCAAGCAACAACAATTTCGAACAATTTCAGTTTTTTATTTTCACTTTTATATGATTTTAAAATGTTGGCAAACTTCAAAAAAATCATGGCCGACAAATTGAGAGAACGGTTCTACCTTGCTATGTTTTTATCATGATCCAGCCCATTCTTGAAGAAAATTTTTATGAAAGAGAGCTTAGACACGTTAAAATAGTTGACGGCGAAGGACGCGTAATATGGCATTCGCACTAGGCGATTTTAGAGGCAACAAAAGTTGAATGCGAAGTTGAATGAGAAGTAGAAAGTGAAAAAGTTGCCATCCCTATTCAGACGAGGCGGTTTTCGATTCAACACGAATTGTTATTTACATTATTGAAAATGAATTTAAATCGCAAAATTTTATCAATTGGCGTAAATTTGGTAAGCCAAGCGTTGGTAGACGTGCGAAGCTGAAAGATAAAATAAAAGTAAAAAAGAAAAAAAGTATGTATACAGAATGTAAACAAACACAGGGTTGCAAGGAAAAAAAGTTGAACGAGCTCAAAGTTGGCTGGCGACCAACTTTGTTGAAAGCGATTAGTTGAAAGGCAGTTCGGACGAGGCGATTTTTGCTTCAACTAAAAGTGGCCTGAAAAATCGGCGCGTGCGAAAGCCCTATAAACTTATTTTCCCGGTCGACTATGTTTGCGGGTGTAACAGTATATAAATTCCCCAAAAAGATGTGGGGAATGATGCTGAAGTGACAGTCCTTGGCCAAGTATAAATCTATGATCTTTCTTTGCCGTCAAGGTTATACCATGTTCTGACCGACATCGAAAACATGTTTTCGTTGCTAAAACTGGTTTTCGCCCTAAAACTTGTGTTTTCGTCCATGTAAAATCTGTCAAACGAACACCAGTTTTCGCTGAAAACTACTTGAAAACTCACGTTCCACTCATTCCAATCGGTGTCTTCACTAGTTTTTTCGATTATTTATCGAAGTGGAAGTCATATTTGGTCATCTTTAATACGCTATTTCGGATTTATTTTTAATTGGTTGGTCCAAAGTAAAATAAGAATGAAAGTAAGAGGTTGCTAATGAAAAGAAAATGAGGGAAAAGCATTTTGGTTTTGTTTTTGTGTAGCAAAAATCTAACCAGAGGATGCAAGAAATGTCAACGAAAACACTAATACCATGTTCTGACCGACAACGTAAACACTTTGAAAACGAGTTTTGGAATTGTGGGCTGAAGGCTGTTCACACCGGCTGTTGTACCATGTTCTGACCGACATCGAAAACATGTTTTCGTTGCTAAAACTGGTTTTCGACCTAAAACATGTGTTTTCGTCCATGTAAAATCTGTCAAACGAAAACGAGTTTTCGCTGAAAACTACTTGAAAACTCACGTTCCACTCATTCCAATCGGTGTCTTCACTAGTTTTTTCGATTATTTATCGAAGTGGAAGTCATATTTGGTCATCTTTAATACGCTATTTCGGATTTATTTTTAATTGGTTGGTCCAAAGTAAAATAAGAATGAAAGTAAGAGGTTGCTAATGAAAAGAAAATGAGGGAAAAGCATTTTGGTTTTGTTTTTGTGTAGCAAAAATTTAACCAGAGGATGCAAGAAATGCCAACGAAAACACTAATACCATGTTCTGACCGACAACGTAAACACTTTGA
>NW_016184183.1:0-5303 GCF_001687245.7 Rhagoletis zephyria | reverse complement strand
GGCTGCCATCTACAACCTCTTCAGACGAGACTGTCTTGTCTTGTCTTTTCGCTGGTTGGCAGTAAAATTTGTTAACGAGCGAAAGATGAGCAAAGCTAGCTAGCGAGCCTCAACAGAACGTGTCTCCTCTTCGTTCTGTTTTTATTAGCCTTAGAGCCTCGAACTAAAATGTGAGTGTGGATCAGCGAGGATGCTAAAACTGTCGCTAAATGGCCGCAGGCAGGCAAATTTGTACGGCATTAAATAAATTAAAAGTGGTCAGAGTGGAGCGCTCTAATGCACAGAAAGTGAGATGATGGCCAATTAAAAGGCAAATTACGGTGCTCCAAGCTCTGCTGCTGCTGCTCATAAAATAGTTGTTTGCAGCCCCCGTTTCAATCCTCAGCATCACTTCACTTGCATCATCATCATCATCTATTCATTTACACTAGCAAACTCGATTAGAAAGGATCCAAGCCTGATCTCTCTCTCTCTCACTCTTCAGCTAAAGGTGTTCAAGAGTGCTGACGCACTGGCTGAAGAAGAAGGAGCCAGTCAGCTCTGGCAATTAGCACAGTGTTCGTTTTTAGCCGCATCTTCTTCACTTCGGTGGTAATTAATTTAATTTAATTTAGGAAATCAGTGGCAGTAGTATTAGTGGTAGCCCTCCTAACCTCGATTTGCCCATGATGATGAAGCTGGAAAGTGCTCATTTTCCTCGTCTTCACTTTTTTTTCAGTGGCACTGTTGACGTCAACTTCAGCGTCGCATTTGCATAGCTAACTTTGAGTAAGAGTACACTTGTCAACGAAGTTGTCAAGTGAATAGCTTATCTATCTTTTCCCACCTTCAATAAATCGTGATGATTCTCATTCTCTGATCTGATCTGGTTAGAGTGAGTGATTATTAAGTTAAATCACAAGTTAAGGTATGGCACGAATACTGCAAAGTGTCTGCTCAGTGCACTGACTGGCAATAAATATAATTTGTGAGGGTGAGAAGGCGAGAGAGAGAGAGAGAGGGTCTTTAAGAGCATCATTTAAGAGCATCATCATCAGGAACTGCTGCTGCTGCTAATGGGCAAACTGGTACTGCTTGGCCAGCTTTGCCACACACCGTGCACAACTCTGCTGCTGCTGCTGCTGCAGAAGTGGCCACCGAGGCAGTCAAAGCACTTCAAAGCTAAGCTGTTGATAATTTGCTACAGTCATTCAGTGAGGACTAATTTAATGGTGTGGTCTTTTTGGTAAAATAATAATAAAGCAGACCTCTCTCTCATTAAACTCCTTTCTACCCGAGAAAGCTGCAGTAATTAATCTGAACACTAGTGAAAGTTGCGAAAGAATTGTGCATCATTTAAAAAAATAGTTACTACTTACTCTGAGAAGGGGAAAGTGGGCCGCCCGGAGCCGCCAGCCAGTGCGTGAACATCGGATTCAGCGGGTGGTGAGGATGGGCGTGGTGGGCGAGCATCGCCGGGTGAGGGTGACCACCGGCGGCGGTGATCCAGGCTGCATTAGGTCCACCTGGGTAGGCAGATTGCATTCCCGGGTGCTGGGGTTGAGGTTGATTGCCATTGGAGCTAGGTTGGACAGCAGCGTTTGGTGCTCCCGATTGCTGCTGGGCGCCATCGGGCGTCATCAGCAGCCCGTCGACGGTGAAGCGGTGCTGGTGTTGCTGTTGTTGGTGGTGGCGGGCGGCGGCGGCGGCCGCCAGCTGCAGCTGCAGCGCCGCCGACATTGAGTCCATTGGGTGGTGAGAGGGGTGATGAAGGTGATGGGGGTGATTTGGATGGCCTCCTCCCATCATCTGCAGGCCTTTCATGTCTCCATTTTTGTATCCTCCCGGAGANGGGTGATTTGGGTGGCCTCCTCCCATCATCTGCAGGCCTTTCATGTCTCCATTTTTGTATCCTCCCGGAGAGAGGGGACTAGCGGAGCGGCTGCTGCTCGGAGGTGAAAGCCGGTGAGGAGAGGGACTGGGCGTCAGACGGGTGACGGAGATCTG
Organism: Rhagoletis zephyria; assembly: GCF_001687245.7. Taxonomy (NCBI): domain Eukaryota; kingdom Metazoa; phylum Arthropoda; class Insecta; order Diptera; family Tephritidae; genus Rhagoletis; species Rhagoletis zephyria. The sequence goes on along the minus strand of NW_016184183.1, from coordinate 3,317 downwards.
TTTGGGGTGAGATCTTCGGTGGTGGTGGTGGTTGTGATGGCTGTGGTGATGGTGATGGTGGTGCTGATGCTCATCATCATCCGAGGAGACCATCAGCTCCTCTTCCTCTTCGTCCTCATGTTCGTCTCCCGATCTGCTGGCGCTCATGTCCACCGCCACGTCCTCCTCCTCCTCATCTTCCTCTTCATTGGCTGCCCTGGCGGCAGCCGAAGCGGACTCTTCCATTAGCTCTTCATTGAGCAGGAGGTCGTCATCGTCCTCAATGTCTGCCTCACCTTCCGAGTAGGAGTTGTGCTGCTGCTGCTGATGATAATGGTTGTGATTGCGTCGAACTTTGGGGGGTTTTTGACTTTTGGTCTTTGCCGAACTAGGTCGTCGTCCTCGAGACTTTGCTGCTGCTGAAGCTGAGGAAGCTGAAGTTGCATTTGAGCTGCACTTTTTGTCGCTGTCCTTGCTGAGCAGTGAGGCCACTGAAAAGTTGGTCGACGGTTTAGAGGAGGTTTTTGGCGAAGTTTGGGGACTTGTCTGAAATTGTTGTTGTTGCTGCTGAGCTTGTTGAGCTTGGGCTTGCAGCTGCTGCGCTTGCTGGGCCTGCTGGTGAACGGCGGCGGCAAAGGCGAGATCGGCGTAGCTCTGCTGAGCTGCTGCTCCATAGGGAAAGGGAAATCCCGCAGCAGCTGCGGCAAAGGGATAGCCCCCGAAAGCGGCCGAGAAGGCGGGGTGGTGGGGGTGGAGGGTGGCGCCCAGGCTGGCGTAGGCGCCCGCGTACGCCTTGGCCAGCTGCTGCTGGTGGTGGTCGGTGGAGGTTAGCTGACCGTTTGAGGAGTACTGCAAGGTGGAGCTGCTGCTGGGCAGCTTTACCGGAGAGGGAGTTACTCGAAGCTGCTGCTGCTGCGAGTTATCTCCGTCTTCCACCTCGGAGCCCCTCGACTTGCAGGAGTTTGCCGGAGAGGGAGTTCGATGGTTGGTCTCCGCCAGTTTGATTGAGATGGGCGAGGAGCTGTTTGGAACATTGACCGAGCTCTCCTGATCGGAGATTTTTCCGTTCATGTTTGGCGGAGGCGGCGGCGAGTTGTGCTTCATCATCAGAAGACTGCTGCTGTTGTTGGTGGCGGTGAATTTGTGCTGGGGAAGAAAGTGGGCGGCGACGGCCAGTTGCTGGGCAAAGCTGTGATGATGCTGCTGAAGATTAGTTGGTTCAGAAGTTGAGGAGGAGAGAGGAGAGGACACTTCGACGGGTGTTGCTGCTGCAGTGGCGGCCACAATCAGCGTCTGACCGCTCAGTTGCATGATCAGCTGCAGTGAACTTGGTTGATAAAGTTTTTATTGGTTGTTTTAGATAGAAAACTTTGGTGGTGGTGCACTACTGGTCAGGTGAACACATGCTGAAGAGAGAGAGAGAGAGAGAGAGAGAGAGGTGAACTGAACTGACTCGGCGACGGGTAACGACTAAACAGTCGCCGCTGTCGACTGGTCGCTTTTATGAAGAGAGGGCCACAGTTGCTGCTGCTGCTGCTGCAGTTGTTGTTGCTGGTTGCACCCCCTGCAACTGCTACTACCGAAGAGTGAGGGTAGCTGTGTGCTAGTGCTAAGCTGTGCTTCCCTTACACAGTGTATTCCCTTCGTCTGAATGCAATCAAGTCGACTGTGTGTTCACTGCAGCCATGTTCAGTTCATTTCAGTCTGTTTTGTCCCGCCCCGCCGTCCTCCTCTGCCTTACTGTCCTGGCCTCTCCTCCACCACCGATGCACCGCCAATCCAGTCACTTCAGTCTCTCTCTCTCCTGTTCTGTTCTCTCTTTCTTTTTCTTGTTCTTGTTCTCTCTCACTAGTTTGTAGTAGTTGTAGTAAGGTCATTTGTAGCGCCGATTTCTTTCTCTCTCTCTCTCTCTCTCTTCTTTGATGGCTTCCACCAGCTCTCGGAGATGCTCGATCGAGTACGACTACGACCACTGCTCACGGTGGCCTCTAGTGATCGTCGGCAGTGATTGCTCCTCTTTGATTCAATATTTGAACTGTGCCTCGTTTTGTCTCTCTTTCTTTCTCTTTCTCTTTTTTGCTAATTAATTGGTAATTGAAGTGCACTGCCTTACAAGAGAAAAATGTGAGCTGTGTTTCTAAAACTTGCTCAATCATCGACTGATGATGGTGGTGGTGGTTTTCTGGGATTTTTCTTAAGACTGACGTCGATTCGTCGAGTAGTCACTGGAGTGAGGACGCCTTTAATCAATCAATTTGTTTCTCCGTTTAGTTTGTTTATTATACTATTGATTTTTCCTTAGGTAAACTCAAGAGAATGCAAACAGTGATTTTACTGGAGGTTGCAAATTGATTCTTAATAGATCTCTCTCGGTGTGTTTACTTACACTGCAACAATCAAATTCTCGCTGCAAAACGTTTTTCTCTTTTAATGCTTTTTTAGAGTTTTTTTCCAGTTTCCTAGTGGCTGCTGTCATTAGCTTCCGAAATTCATTTGAGCGTTCGTTCATTTGGGTCGTTTAGTCGCCACTTGCCACTGGTTTTTTACATGGCCACTTTACACACTTTAAATTGATTAGCTCTCCCTAATCAGCCTCGATGAAAGTCACTGGTCGAGTGAAAACACTGATTGTCGTCAGCCATGCCATAAAACACACACTTGCACTTTCACTTTTTGTTTCACTTTTTGTTTCACTTTGTCAATTTATTGTACGTACAAAACAGCAGAGTTTCAAGTTCTTGAATTGTCGCTAACTAATTGGCAACAAGAACAACTTTTGCTTTTTAGACTTTCAAAACTTCTTTTTTGAGCCGGGGTAAAAAGCAATTGCCTGCAATTTGCAATTCTAGCTAGCTAGCTCGCCACTGATTCATTTATTTTTCTTGTCGCAGTGGAAGTGATTCTCTCTCATTTGCTGACCTGCTGACCTAATAAAGTGCTGCTGCTGCAGTTTGTCTGACTACTTTTCCACCCCTCACTTTTTTGGACTATCTGTCAGAATGTTCTGTGAATGACTTTATTACTACCACTGCTCCTCAGTCTCGGCCCGTGCCAAAAGAAAGGGAAAGGAGAAAGTGAAAATCGGAGAGTAAAAAAAGAGAGACAAGCCCTCAACTTTGGCGGCACTAGGTCAACTGACTAGGCCTAGGTCCAAGACTGACACTGAAGGAATTGTGCAGACAGAAAACACAGTCGGCACCGGCAGTCACTGTAATCATTGCCTGTTTCGTGATTCCTTCTCTTTTTTAGTTTGACACTTTCGTTTTTTAGCCTGCTGCACTATCGTTCCATCAAGTGGCGAGTGGTAGTAGTAATTAAGGCACAGTCACAAAGGGACC
>NW_016184182.1:0-5304 GCF_001687245.7 Rhagoletis zephyria | reverse complement strand
ATTGGCACTCATGCAAATTGCAGAGAACTCGCTGGCGGCTTTCGTGGACCTTTTTTTGAGGTCGTCGGTGCAGCATCAAAGCCAGGCCTGGCTGGTTACGTGAGCGAGTGCTGCACGCAAGCGAAATTAGAGCTCAACAAAACACAAACAGTGCTGAGCTGAGACAGCACACACACACACACACGAATTCAATTAAGGGAGAGAAAAGTGGAGTAAACAGAGGAGCAAGGACAACAAGAACAACTCGATGAGAGCGAGAAAAAAATGGGGTAAAAAGTCGTCAATGAGACAACTGTGTGTTGTTTGTCTAAAGGTCTAGGTAGCATTGGCAGCAGCAGCAACGGTGGCAGTAATAAGTGGGTTAAGTGGTGACTGGGTAGTGTGAAAATTACGGCACACACTACTATGTGTTCCAGGTAATCAGACAGTGCTGCTGCTGGACAGAAGTTGCCGGGACAAAGTGGGCAGTTTTTGGCTGCTGCTGCTGTGTACCTAGGCACTAAACACACCGTGGCACTTCTTACGTAGGAAAGAAAGCGACTGACAGCCAAAGCCCCGGTCAAAACGGTCCGTTTGATTGGGGACCGGGGCTGTCTTTCTCTACGTACGTGTGTGTCATTAGGAGCAAATGAGCCAAGTGGTTGTGTCTGGTCACCACTACTACCACCACCACGTAATAGGCAGTAATAACAGTCATCAGCAGTAGGTGCCACAAACTGAACGAGCTGACTGCTGCTTCTGCTGCTAAACTGATGGGCAGACTCTCAGTCAGTCAGTCAGTGAGCAGAAAAACTCAAGGTAAACTCCAAAGGTAAACTCCTGAGGACGACTGAGGGAAATGGGCTGAAGCGGCAAAACAAACAAATACAAATCAATTAGAGAGTGAGAGAAAAGAAAACAAGAATGAAAAAAACTGCTGCACTCGCTGACCAACTGTCATCAGGAAGAGAGGAAAAACAGAAGTAGAAAAAACCCTAAATCCAATTAGTTTTGAAAATGAAAAAAAGTAAAATCATTTCTTATTCAATCTCTCACACACACAAACTGCATAACCCCTTGCCCAATTGACTTTCTGACTTTTTTGTGCTTTCAATTCAATTCTCTCCTTGCTTTCTTTCTCCCTATTTGTTCAGTCGCAGTTACAGAGTAGAGCAGTACATTAGTGCCGCTCAGTGCCGCCACTTTTTGACTCATTAGAATCAAATGCAAAAAGAACTCTGCCGCTTGCTGAGAGTCGTTAGTGGTAGTTGTGGTGGTGGTAAGTCACTTGATTCTCTCCAGTTCTCCAGCCTTGAANCCCAATTGACTTTCTGACTTTTTTGTGCTTTCAATTCAATTCTCTCCTTGCTTTCTTTCTCCCTATTTGTTCAGTCGCAGTTACAGAGTAGAGCAGTACATTAGTGCCGCTCAGTGCCGCCACTTTTTGACTCATTAGAATCAAATGCAAAAAGAACTCTGCCGCTTGCTGAGAGTCGTTAGTGGTAGTTGTGGTGGTGGTAAGTCACTTGATTCTCTCCAGTTCTCCAGCCTTGAAAGATCGGCGCGACAAACAGAAGAGAAAGAGAGAGAGAGAGAGAGAGAGAGAGAATCGGCGAAGCCTGTGGAGCACACTAGTCAGTTGCAGTTGCAGTCTATCTCGGTAGCACTTTGCTTTGTCACTGGCTGCTGCTGCTGCTGCTGTCGCCTTTTTGTGTCGCGCAGTTTCTGTCTCGATCGAGTGCCACTGCTGCTGCTGCTGCTCACTCCAGAGAAGAACAAAGAAAGGCCCGCCAGGTCGCCACTATGTAAATGTCGACTAATCGAGCGAAGGCCAAAGTCAACAACAAGTGGCGAGGAACAAGGGAGAGAGAAAGAGAAAGAGGACAACAACAGCCGAAGACAATGGTGCGAGAGCTGCTAGTGTTGACTTCTTCTCCTTTGCTTGTCGATTACGACGAGCATAAAGTGGCGGCGGCGGTCCTAGAAGTCTCCCAGAAGAAGAAGTGCCAGTCACCACTGAAAGAGAAAAGAAGTACAAGTGTGTCTGGGCTTAGAAGAAAAGAAAGAAAGAAAGAAAGCAGTGACTTCTTCTGCGACAAAGCGAGCAAAACACACACACACACACACACACACACGAGCACATAAAGCAAGCGGTTTATTTGTTTTCCACCAATGCAAAGAATGAGTCGATTACACCGACCGACCGACCGACTGACTGAACACTAGGCACTAGCCTAGGCCTCCCACACGAGACGGCACTGAAAGGCAACAGCAGAAGTCTCGCTTTAATTAGCTTGTCGGCGCCGTCTGCCTGAGCGCGAGCGCGGCACCCGNACACACACACACACACACACACGAGCACATAAAGCAAGCGGTTTATTTGTTTTCCACCAATGCAAAGAGTGAGTCGATCACACCGACCGACCGATCGACCGACCGACTGACTGACTGAGCACTAGGCCTCCCACACGAGACGGCATTGAAAGGCAGCAGCAGCAGAAGTCTCGCTTTAATTAGCTTGTCGGCGCCGTCTGCCTGAGCGCGAGCGCGGCACCCGCTTAGAGTGCAGCAGTAGTAGTAGTCATCGATGATGATGATGATGATGATGATGAGCAGCGGCAACGGCAGCGGCAGCAGCAGCACCAAAGTCGTGACAAGAGGGGCCCGAGAGTGGAAAGCCGAGAATATGGGCCCCAGTGGAAGCAGCAGCAGCCCGTCGGCAAATAGGGGCACAGACAAAGGGAGGAAAGGCAAGACGGGTAGTACTGAAAGAGTAGTACCCCAGAGCAAGCGACAAGTGCACTTGTCTCACAAACTGATCGACCGTCCTGATTGACTGACTGACTGACTGACTGAAAGCTTGGTCCGCAGACCGTTTTGTCGCCACCGCCAAAGTCAAAGGGTTTAAGCGCGTTTAGCGCACTCGGGAAGGGAAGGAGAAAAGTGATTTGCTGACCTACTGAGCACAAAAACTGGCTGGCCTTGTCTTCCATTACGACACACATTATGACTGTTGGGAGACTGAGCTGATCTAAAAAGAGGCAGAAAGTAAAAGTCGCCCAGTTGGTGGTCAACTTCTGTTGCTGCTGCTGCTGCTGGATATTTGATCGGTGTTCGAGATAATCTCTCCTTTCTTTTTCCAACTAAAACAAGCTAGAGTGACTTTGCTTCAGAAACCCCGCTTAATTCACTTGAATCGATTCTTAAACCGAAAAGTTGGAACTTCATTTTTTGCGCAAGAGTCAGGAGTCAGGTTACAGTGCGCAGTGGCAATGTGGCAGTTAGTCGGTCGGTCGGTCATTTGACAAATTTAAACTTCTTTTTCAAGCAAATCTTTGTGTTCATTGAAGTGGCTAGTCAGTCAGTTAGTTAGTNAAGCAAATCTTTGTGTTCATTGAAGTGGCTAGTCCGTCAGTTAGTTAGTCAGTCACTGACACTGGCACTGGCACTGGCACCACAAGCCAGTTAATTAGTGCCACTGACCACTGCCACTTGTTGCTCAGCGGCTGAGGATCAAGCGGCTCAAAGCGTTTCAGCCGAAAGTCGTCGCGACACTAAAGAGGAAAGGAAAGGAAAGGAAAGAAGAGAGAGGAGAAAAAATCTGCTGTTGAAGCACTGCTGACCAGCCACCAAATGGGCAATTAGTGGTGGAGGAGAGAGCACCACCACCACCAAAAGCGACATAAATCACCAAAAACTTCATCTGGCTTTCCAAACTCAAAGCTCAGCTGCTGCTGCTGCTGCTGCTGCTGCTGTTGGTGCCAATCGAGCGGTGCACCAATTCCACTGAAAAAGAAAACGAAGTGGAAAAAGCTGTTGCTGCTGCTTCAGACTTTGAAAAGCAAACACAAGCACACATTTGCACAATTGATGCAAACACCAACATCAGCAGCAGCAGCAGCAGTGATACCCTCTCTCAAATAAAGCCCAGAGACAGTACGCGATTCACGTGTAAAAAAGACTTAGACTTTAGTGCGAACACCAAATCCAGGCAGTTATTGCAGGGATAAGAAGTACTCTACCCGATAATTAGATGCACACTCGCACTGGCCACACAAAAGACAGAGATTTCAGGCACAAAAGAAGTGGCTGGTCAGCACCAACAGCATGGCTACAAAAACCAAGCGCCACTTCTTGGCGACAGGATAAATCACCCGTGTGTGTGATGTGCACAGTCACGACACAGGCACAGGCACACTGGCGACGATGGACGTCGTAAACTGAAAAGAAAGAGAAAAGGGCAGACCAAAGAGAGACCGAAATAAGAAGAAAGCCTGAAGCAACCGCCTCCGCAAGCAAATCCGGGCTGCTGAAAGAAAAAAGAAAAAGAAAGAGAAGTGCTGGAATAAAAGGCCATTTACATAAAGCAGGCAGCAGCAGCAGCGGCAAAAAGCATATGACGACCACTAAATGACCATAAAGAACGAGCACTTGAGGAACTGAAGGTAAAAGGAATAAGCAGATTGCTGATTGAGAATGAGGATGTGATGAGGAGCATTTGTTGGTTTGGGCTTGGCCCAGTGCTGCTGCTGCTAGGACCCAAGGGCACAACCAAACAGCAGCAACAACAACCAAAGGGCAAATCTGTCAACTGCGTGGTGGAGGCAAAGTCAAATTCTTTTTCCTTTAAATTCTCCTCGATTAACTGTGGTAATGGTGGTAGTACAGGGTACAATTAAAAAATAGTTGCAACCAAAAAAATGGTAGTCGATTAGATTGAGAGAGAGAGAGAGAGAGAGAGANAAAATGGTAGTCGATTAGATTGAGAGAGAGAGAGAGAGAGAGAGAGAGAGAGAGAGAGAGAGAGAGAGAGAGAGAAAACCAAGATTGAGGCAAACCACAACGAGGCTACTGTGAAAGAAGAAAAAAATAAAATGGGAATTGGAAAATCGCTTGAGACCTAGCTGAAGGGGCCAACATGAGGCAGGCAGGCAGGCAAGTGAGCTCCATAGCTGTCGATGTGTGTTATATGCAAAAGGCCTAATTACAGGTTGCGAGTGCCAGTGCGAGTGGTGAGCTCAACTGCACAATTGCACCAGTGCACTAGTGCAACTACTGCCCTTTCTCCTTCTCACTGTTTTAATTAGGCCTGGTCACTGCTGCACCACCACCACCACCACTAAAACTGACTTGAACTAATTTGTGCTTCAGGCTGTCCACCACCACCACAAACTCTTGTGGCAGCTACCGGAGAAGAAGAGCAAGAAGACAAGTGAAACCAACACACCGTACTAATTGGCAAATCGACCGTTTGTCATTCCGTCACTGCTGCTGCCGTTCTATCCTTTGCTACCTTAGAGAAGAAGAAAAGGAGGACGTAACTAA
>NW_016184181.1:0-5305 GCF_001687245.7 Rhagoletis zephyria | reverse complement strand
GGTAAAGGTATGGATAAAGGAGATAAAGTTGGGTCAAAATATGTCGCCAAATTTTGGCGTAAAAAAATGACATAGTGAAAACCAGTCTTTACAGAGAACTTATTCAATTTGCAAAAGCCGGAAAAAACATTTGCTTGTAATTGAATTCAAAATTTGTATGTCTCACTTCATTTCAAACATTTTTCTTTTGTTTTGAAAAATTATAAAAATTAAATTGAGCGAAAACAAAAAGCAAAGTCAAATAAAAGTAAAATAATCAACATTGAACTGCGTCAAAATGAAAATAAGGGAGCACGAATGATGATATTATGGGCCAAAAACTGACAGATAGCCGATTTCGCAGCGCATATACACGACTACAGACCTATCCTGATTCAAATTAATCGATAAACCGCTTTTTGATCCCATTTGACAATGTGTTTTCACTTATTTAACGACATATGCCACTGAATTTGACATAGTGAAAACCAACCTTAAGATGGTTTGTTAAAAAAAAATACGTGAACACATATGGTATAAAGGGTATAGAAAAAGGGATGTTTCCAGCAGTACACGTTTTATTGTGGGCAACAATGATATTTTTTAAATAAGGCATATCGGAATATGCGCTCTCTGGGAAGACAATACCTGTAATTATTGTACCATGGTTTCAAACCCATTTATTTATTATTTATTTCATGGTAGGAGAGCTTCTCAAACAATATAGAAGCAATTTTTTTGATTCAAGTTGTTGAAAAGTAATGAATATCTAAATCCGGGGACTAATCCCGGGATCCCGGGATTGTGACGACGCCATCCTGAAAATCCCGGGTTCGGAAAAAGCCGAAAAATTAACATCCCTACTACTTACTCAGTAAAACTCTTAGCTGGTATTAATATTTCTTTGTACCCGTATTGTTGATATCAACCCTGCAGGGAAAGCTACTAGTTGTGAACTAGAATTCTACCGGTTTGCGTTTCAGCCGAACTAGTTCACGTTCTATCCTTTTTCAATGTTAGCGACTGGTATTTTTAACATTGCGATGTCCTACGAGATGTCAATTGTCAGGCTATGCATCAGCATCTACTAGTATAAATACTAGTAGCATCATACCAGTTGATGAGATAGTCGGCCAATTCATGCCCCGTGAAAAGCATAAGTGTGCCTTTTTGCTCGCGACGCTCCAGCAGTCACAATGGCCGACAGAGCAAAGCACTCGCGTGGTAAGCCTGAGGTCGCAGGTTCGAATCCTGGCGCAGGGAAAAATTTTTTATTTTCTATTTTTTATTTTATTTTTATTTTTTATGAATTTATTTCTTTGTTTAGGCTGTTTATGGTAATTTTTAAATTTAATAAAAAAAAAATATTTTTGTTTAATTTCTTTGTTTTTATAGTACAAGCATTTCTTCCTAAATGTTTTTTTGCAATGCAATTAGATTTTCAAATTTGTTATTTATTTATAAATTGAATAAATTATTTTTACTTACATTTATTTAACTTTAAAAATCTTAACCACCTCCAAGCGGCCTCGAACCTGCGATTTCAGAACCAGAACCAGTAGTCTTCACGTGACGCCACAGCCGACATTTGTAAGAAAAGCATTTAATTGCGTTTTATTTTTGGCTTTGGCAATTCAAAGGCAGATGTCGCTGATCGCCTAAGTTCTTCGAAATTGTCGAACTGGTAGGCACATACTAGTTAATGAACTTGTATTTTTTCTAACTGGTTTGGCTTTTCACTGCAGGGAAGGGTCAAATTGATTCCCAATTGAAAAAAAGTAAATAGGCGTTAATGTACAAATTGTAGTTAAGATCTGGATATTATAAAATTATATACCTCTTTTAAACAGAAATAAAATTTTTTAACTTCATCATAAATTATTCATCACTTATTCACTTAATACTTACTGTTTGAGTAACTAATTATATACGTGTCCAGTGGAGTCCAGAAATATCAGTTAATGGTTAAATAATAGAATTGTTTAAAATTATATAATCATGCAAATTTATCGATATCGATAAAACACAAGGATTTCTTTAAATATTTTTCAATGAAAATATAAGCAGAAACTATTTATTGAGGTTCGAAGCCCCGAAATTCTGCCAATTTTAATCCAAAACATTACTTCTGCCTATATGTATGTACTAATGTACTTACATATGTATGTATGTAAATATGAATTTACATACATACAAAGGCAAATTGTGTATATTATCAAGCTTTTCAATAGCAACTTGCTCAATGGGATATTTGACACGCATAGATAATATCACATGACTTAATCCATCTCCTCCCACTTCTTGCTTCAAAAAGGGGTACTTCGTTTTGTGAAAATTTAAGTGCAGTAAACGCATTCCAAAGCGAAAGGTTTTACTAACAAGCACTCAAACATACTAATGGATATATGAACAATATATTGAACATACCTTATATATTGAACATACCTATGCACATTAGAGTGGTCCTTAAAAAATCAAATGAACGATTTTTTTCAGCCTCATCCCCTAAATCGGTAATACCACGGTCACAAATAACACATATAAATTTTGGTCTCGATTGGAGATAGTTAAGGTGTGTCGCACAGGGGGCAAAGTAAAATTGTAAAAAACTCTGATTATTTTGATTCCGTTGATAATATTTAAAAAAAATTGTATGCAGAGATTTTAAGCTTTTAAACTAATTTCGTATATAAAAAAGCTGGGTTTTTTTGAGATTTTTTTGAAATAGGTCCAGCACACGTAAATCTATGTAAATATTTTTCCGAAATATTTTGACGGAAGTCTTAGAATAAAATAAACTGTATATTTTCGATGAAAAAACAGTACCAATTTTTTTTTATATGGGTACTGATGCACCCTTATGTACATGTACATATGAATTTCGAGGGCTTATATTCAATGTGACATATGTGCAGTTTTTACAAAACTGACATTCCTATATAAAAATCGATCTTAGACTTAACGGCAATCGATTATGTTAATGCTGACGTTGTATATCGCCTGTGAAAAGAATTAATGTCAAAATCTTTGTTTTTGCTCTAATTATTTCAACTGGCATAATTCCACCATGCCTAAAACCGACCTTTAACAAATTGGCTTTCTCAGACCAACAGACTTGGATTTTCCTTGAGTAATTTATTTGCATTTGAAGTCGACCGAGGAAAATGTTTGTGGTTTCGTTTCTTAGAGTAACTTCAAAAACTCATAACTTCTAAACCCCCAAGACTTCATCTCGGAAAAAATGTTATTGAAAAGGATTTTTTTAGTATCTTTATTGCATATGGTTTAGTCAAAATGAATTTGGGAAAATGGAACGTAATTTTAAAATTTAAAAAATCAACGTCATTTCAAAGACATTTGTATAAAAAAGTATTAAATGGTAAAGCAGGTGGATAACTTAATTCATTGCCTTAACAATGATACCTGTGTATGTACATTTGTAATTCGAGCAAAAAATTGTGAAATTTTAAAGAATTTTGCTGGCCTAGCAATGGCGAACCTCCGAGTGCATTTCTGCCATTAAAAACAGCTTCTCATAAAAATACAATCGCCGCTCGGAGTCTGCGTAAAACTGTTTAATACAAAAATTAAAGCACTTCTTTACGATACTACAACAAAATGCTGCGAAACCTATTTTCGCAATTTTGCAAAATCCAAATTGTTTTTGGACCCATGGTTACTTCGACAAATTTGCTTACAATTATACGTAAAATCCTCCTGAGCTATACACTTTTACCGCCTTAATGTATGAACCAGAAATGCTAATCCCGGGGTCCCGGGACCCCGGTCTTTTTTAAGTCCCGAAAATCCCGGTATTATTTTCCAAGAATCCCGAGATTTTCGGTATTTAGAATTTACAATCGTGGCAACAATAATAACGCCTTGTGTTGACCAGTTTTGGCTATATTTCTATTGTTTATTGAATTTTAATATTATTTTATAAATGTGTAGCTCACTAATCATATCGCATACCTAGATCTAAAGTGCGATCAACTCAAAATAGGCTATTTTTTCGCATAAATAAATTCATAGGACTTACATCCAATTATTAAAAATTTTTTTTTCTCATGACTATATATAGGGCTCGCCATCTCATGCACTAAAAAAATCGAAAATATGCGCATATAATATACACTTAAAATTCAAAAATATATTTAAACAGGTAAAATATGCAACAAAGATTTTCCTAACATTTTATTGCCGGTACAAAAATAAAAAACACATGCCTTTTACAAAAAAAAAATAAAGAAATCAATTTACTATAATTTTCTACATATTTATGTAGAAAATTTGTTTATAATCAAGCAGTCAGTTACAATCAGAGTTCGGCAAAATTTATTCGAATGACGAATAACAAATGAATAAATTGTTTTTCTTGTTATTCGTAAATAATAAATAATTTTGTTTATTCAAAAAAAAAATTATTCGAATGACGGATAAATTATTTTATTCGTTATTCGAATAATTATTATCTTCATTAATTATTCGAATAACGAATAAAATAATAATAAAAGAAGTAATTTATGTATATAGATATGTACATATATTTATGTATAAAATGATAACCGTTTTCGTTGTTGCGATTTAACTCAAACCTCTGGATAGATTTAAGTCAAATTTTCGGAGGTTATTCCCTGCGCATAAAGTCCTATTAAAGGCTACTAGAAAACTCCTTGTTGGCGATGGAGCCGAGTTATTTATAAAAGCCGTATTTATGAACTGATTTCGTTCAAATTCAAAATGTGTTCTTCCTGCATGATGAAAAATACTTATGCGAAAAATGGACCCGCTAGGTGGCGCTGCAGTTGAGTTATTTAGAAAATCCCTATTTATTGTACAATCAGGTTGCAATTCATAATGGTGCTGCAGTCGAAATCATTAGAAACCCCATATGTCTGGACTACTTTGCTTTTATGTTTATACGAATTTACGATGTCTCACGTCGTCATACACCCTAAATGCGACCTTGCATCTACCTCTGCTTGATGANTCATACACCCTAAATGCGACCTTGCATCTACCTCCGCTTGATGAAATTGCTCGGGCGGCCATTGCTGCAGCAGTAAGACTCAAGGAATCCAGCTCTTGGATATTTTAAAAGTGGCGAATCAGCAAAGAAAGTTTCGACCACATCCTTCCAAAAAAGACCACTGTTGGTATATCAATGGCCAAATTTTACATCGAGGATGTTTGGCTTTCCTATAATAGAAAACGCACATCTGTGCTTTTCAGCTTCCTTATATGGACTTTTGTTGGCCTACATGACATAAGATTAGCGGTTGACGCATCGGACCAATGTTGTAGTTGCAAGATCATAGAAGAAGAT
>NW_016184179.1:4170-5305 GCF_001687245.7 Rhagoletis zephyria | reverse complement strand
TCATGTGATCTGGCGATATGATGCAGTGCGATGTAGGTATGCAAAATCGATACAAAAAAAAAACGCCGAGGCACGTAAACTTTAACGCTTTTCCAGATCAGGTAATGAAGAAAACTTCAAACTCTAACGCGGAAAATATTACTCATACGCCATGTACGAGTACGCCCAAGTACGATATGGTGTATGAGTAACATTCTTTTCTGCTTCTATTTCATAAAAAAAAAATTATTCCACATTTTCATTTGAGCATCCAAAAGTTGTTCATTTATCCAGCGATTTTCAAGGTTGATTTTTTGGTAAAAGGAGAGGTATTAATAAAAAAAATTAATAAAATTGTGTTATTTTATTTTTTTTTTGTTAAAGTTTGATTTTTTCATAAAAAATAAAATATCTTGGGAAAATGCCCCGTTCTGGAAAAATAGTATACAGATCCATAATCTACGACCCAAAATTAAGTTTACGTACTTCGGCGTTTTTTTGTGTCAATTCGAAACTTGTAATCGGTTCAATGCAAAAACCAAAATAAAACAAATTAACACTACTCGCACTCACTTTTCTCGAATTTTCTTTATATTCGCCGGTGGTATATTATCTTTGTCGAATGTTTTCAACGACTCAAGAAATTTCATATCGCCTATCATGCGCATCGATGGTCCCCAGAAGTCCTCCACCATACGTCCGCTAGCATCTGGCTTACGATCCGGTTTGAAACCTCTCAATACACAAACTGCCTCCAGCGTTAACTTCACCGCATATGGTGGATTCTTCATCGATTTAACAATGAAAATATCAGCTGGCTTGAGTGTGTTCAATGCGTCCAATGCTGCCTCTAGTGCAGGAATCGCCTCAGCCAAATCACTTTCGCAATCGTCTTTAATCGCTTGCGCTGCGGCAGCTGCTTCATTGGCCGCCGCCTCATCGGCGCCAACAACCTCCTTCTTTTTCTCAGCCTCCGCCGTCTCGCGTTCAATATTCACCATAATACGCTCAGTCTCCTCGGACAGCACTTTCAGTTTGGGTTGTAAATCATAGAGATTCGCCTGCATTTCACCCACTTGACTAGCGGCAAAGTCTAGCTTCTCCAAGCCAGTGGTGTAGCTGCATTATAGACATATTTAGTTAGCAAAAAAAAAAA
>NW_016184179.1:0-1347 GCF_001687245.7 Rhagoletis zephyria | reverse complement strand
ACTGGATTTTCGGTACTCTCTCGGGAATATTTCACGACGATTACGGGCCTTTATCGGGATTACTTTTGTATATTTACACTATTAAGTTAAGGATAAAGAGCAAGTTATTTAGTACGCGATATTTCGTTAGGTAAAACTAACTAAATGGCCGAGGTTCTCCTCAATTTTTTGGTGTCAAATGGATTTTATGAGCAGCATTTTCAAGCCAGAAATTTACTAGGAGGTTTGTCATTGGCCGTTGATGGTCGATCGTAAAAAAAAACCTTTTTCAATAATTATTTTTTGATGTTGCTTTCGCTAGGGATTAGACCTTAATGCGACGGAATTGTAGTACACACAACTAATCACTCGACTACAGCGGCCGCCGTGAAGGAGAAGCATGGCCAAACCTTTTGAAAAAAGTTGTTGTTTATATTGTTATTCGGCCACGTTCCGGTTGCCGTTAATTATCGTATTCCTATTCCTATTCATGCTCGTAATCCTTTTCGTATTCGCAGTCTAATTTCTGTGTGTATATTACTCGCATAAGTATTCGTATTCGTACCCCTGTTCCTCTTTTCATTCGTATATGTTTTTGTATTTTGTATTATCATTCGTATTCCTATTGCCATTCGTTGTTGTTTTTGTATCCAGATTCGTAATTGCATTTTTATTCAAATTTGTATTCTTTTTCGTATTCGTATTTGCTGTCATATTCTTATTCGTATTAGTATTCCTATTCCCATTCGTACTCGTACTCGTATTCGTTTTTGTATTGTTATTCGTGTTCCTATTTATACTCATATTCATATTTGTGTTCGTAATTTTTTTTTTTATTTGTAATTAGATTTGTATATGTATTCGTATTTGCATTCCTAATTGTTCTCACATTCGTTTTCATATTTGAATTCATATTCTTAATCGTATTTATATTCAATTTTTTATTCGTATTTGTATTAATATTCGTACTTGTATTCGCATTTATATTCGAATTCGTATATGTTCTCATATTTATAGCTAAAGCTGTTGTTCCATATTTTAATTCATATAAATACTTACTCGTATTCATATTCCTATTTGTATTCGTATTGGTATTGATATTCGTATTCCTAACCGTAATCGGTTTAGTTTCCAAATTTGCTCACAAAATCAGTACATTACAAACTTAACAGTGTAAAACCTTAAGCTAGTAATAGGTGTTCAATATAAAAAATCGGTTTTCGGAAACCAAGTCGACCACCCTAATTTTGAATATCTACGCCAGTGTAATAACAATACATACATAGGTAGATTTTTATATGCATCTATGCACTTACATCGAATAGATGTACATACTATGTATTACTGTTGTAATCGTTCACACTTACC
>NW_016184177.1:0-5306 GCF_001687245.7 Rhagoletis zephyria | reverse complement strand
CATGCTCAGGTCTGCGCACCACGCGAGATTGGACGAGGAACTTCGAGGGACCGTGCTGCGCTGCTCAGTCGCAGACCTCAACTGCGACGCCTCCCGCCACCACCACAGGGCGGCAACCACCTCAGCAGCGCACACAGCCAACTGCGGCACGACCACACACATCCCTCACACCCTGCATAACTACACGTCTCCCGAACCACATGAAGCTCCTTCAATTTAACTGTAACGGGCTACAAAGCAAAATCGAGGAGATAACCATCTTCATGGGAAGGCATGGCATATTAATAGCTGCGGTCCAAGAGACGACGTTGCACAGCAATTCAACACTGTTGAATTGTGCCGGGTACAACGTGCACCGTCGAGATCGCGAGCGGGATAATGGTGGAGGCTTAGCGTTCATTACCCACCACACCGTGCAGTATCGTCTCATCGAAGGAGACATCGACCGCAGGGATACCACCCTAGAATGTCAGGGCATTGCTATCCGGTCAGGCGATGTTGAGCTCGAAATATTTAACGTGTATATACGCCCTGTCACCTGCTGCCCGGTAGGATATCACCCTGACATAGGTGCGCTCCTCAGAGGTGAAAACCGTATGGTAGTAGGCGACTTTAATGCGCACCACGACCTTTGGCACTCAAGCCTGTCAAACCTTCGTAGGGGAACTGACTTGACTGAGCAGATAGACGATTCGACATTCTGCACAGTGAACGACGACGCACCCACCAGGATTAGGGGCAGCTGCTGCAGCTCGCCAGACATAACAATAGTCAGCGCTGGTCTGATAAATAGCATATCATGGCGACCTATGCTGACTTTGGCATCAGACCACCTGCCCATAGTCATCTCGATCGATAAACCAACCGACTTTGCTTCCGCGGAGCACCGAACATATATCAACTTTTCAAAAGCTGATTGGAAAGGCTTCGCGGAATTTACTGAAAACACCTTCCCTGCCCTCCCCACACCAACCGACGTCCACCTTGGTGAACGTAAGTTCCGCAGGGTTGTCACCGCTGCTGCAGCCCGCTTCGTACCGGCAGGATGCATCACCGACTCAATCCCAAATTTCCCTGCTGAAGCGGCTGTTCTAGCCGATGAGCGTGACAGCCTTCGTCAGGCCGATCCCGGAGATCCCCGTATCAGGGATCTCAACGCGGAGATTCGGCAACTAGTAAACGTACATAAGCGGAAGAAGTGGGAAGAGCATCTGAAGACCTGCAACTTCACCTCTGGTGTGAGTAAGCTTTGGTCAACCGTGAGGTCACTGTCCAATCCGACGAAGCACGACGACAGAGTCGAACCTTCTTTCGGCGCCCTGCTTCGTCGGACCCGGAGCGATGCGCGAGCTATTTTAGCCGGCAGTTCATACTGCATCCTCCGGTGGACAAAGCCAAGCGTCGAGTGACCAGAAGGCTGCACAAACTGCCAACAACTTGTGCCCCCCTTGCTTTCACTTGCGGTGAAGTTCAGGTGGCCATCGGGAAGGCGAAAGCCTCCAAAGCCATGGGTCCCGACGGAATATGCATGCTGATGCTGAAAAATTTGGGTCCTGCGGGGGTAGCGTACCTAACGGAGGTCCTCAACTTGTCAATGGCCACTCTCATCATCCCAGACATCTGGAAGGTGGGGAGAGTGCTCCCACTGCTCAAACCGGGAACACCCGCCAACATAGGAGAGTCTTATCGTCCGATAACACTCCTTTCCCCGGTAGCGAAGACACTAGAGGCCTTGCTACTCTCGTATTTCACAAACCACTTGACCCCAGCGAAGCATCAGCATGGTTTCCGTAAAGTGCACAGTACAACAACAGCACTTAACGCCATAAACACTCAGATAACTCGTGGCCTTAACCGTAAACGTCCCTGTGAGAGAACGATTCTAGTAGCGTTGGACCGGTCAAAGGCTTTTGACACTGTCAGCCATTCCACGCTACTAGAAGATATAGAGGCTTCCTCTCTCCCACAGAGGCTCAAACGGTGGTCGGCAAATTATCTAAGTGGTCGACACTCGTCGGTAATGTTTAGAGACAAATCGAGCAAACTTAGGTAATTAAAACAGGGGGTTCCACAGGGAGGTGTCCTTTCCCCACTACTGTTTAACTTTTACATTTCAAAGCTCCCTCAACCACCAGAGGTAGTCTCGATTGTCTCTTACGCCGACGATTGCTCGATCATGGCGACCGGGAATGGAATTGATGACCTGTGTTCGAAAGTAAACGGGTTTCTCTCTGAACTTTCTCGCTTCTTCACTCCGAAGTGTCTAGCCCTCTCACCTACGAAATCCTCCGCGACCCTTTTCACAACCTGGACGAAGGAGGTCAGGCTACCGCTAGGAATTCACGTCGATGACACACCAATTCCGACGGTGAATAATCCTAAAATTCTCGGAGTAACATTCGACAGCCTGCTCTCCTTCTCTGCGCACGCAACCGCTATTGTCAGTAAAGTACAGAGCCGCAACAAAGTCCTCAAGTCGCTAGCCGGCAGTACTTGGGGCAAAGACAAAGAAACGTTGCTGGCAACATACAAGGCAATAGGCCGGCCGGTTTTAAACTACGCAGCAACAGTGTGGTTGCCGGGGACTAGTAGGACGCAGTGGACGAAGCTACAGACGGTACAAAATACAGCACTCAGGACAGCGACTGGATGCCTCCTGATGGCACCAGAACACCACCTCCACGACGAGGCGAAAATGCTCGCAATTAGGGAGGACAACACGATGCTCTGCAAGCAGTTTTTTGCTGGGAGCCACAGATGTGGCCACCCAAACAGACAGCTGCTTGCAGAGGAGCCCTCGCCGAGGCACGTCAGGAGGCATCTATATGAACTGACGGACGAAGTCCAGAGTCCAGTTCTTTGGGCTGCAGTTAGTGGAACTTGACGACAACGACTGAGATATTAGCCTATCTGGGCGGGGTTGTTGTAGCCGCTACAACAACAACAACAACAGCGACGGTAAGAAATTCGGCAAGACAGATATGGTTTAAAAGTGGAAATTTGCGGTCTTCACCTGGCATTTGTCTTAATACAGCTTTTTTAACAGAATCTATAGAAGGTGGAGACGTGTAGTAAGAAATTCGGCAAGACAGATATGGTTTAGCAGTGGAAATTCGCAGTGATATTTCTGTCTTACCACAGCTTTTTATACCTTTCATGAGCATGAAATGGTATTATAACTTTGGTCCGATGTTTGTAAGTACCAGAATAAGAAGAGATAGACCCATTAAAATGTATACTTAAATGATCAGAACGGCGAGCTGAGTCGATTTAGCCATGTCCGTCTGTCCATCTGTCCGTCTGTCTGTCTGTCTGTCTGTCCGTCTGTTTGTATGCAATCTAGTCTTTCAGTTTTCGAGATATCCGGATCAAATTTGGTAGGTGGGTGTATTTTTATAATGTATTAATCATTTGTCGGAACCGGAAGAATCGGACCACTATAACATATAGCTCCCATACAACTGATTGTTCAGATATGAGATTTTTCGTTATAACTTCTCCATTTATGCAGCTAGGAACATGAAATTTTGTATTACTTCTACCCATTATCAACAGAAAACTTAGAGTAAAAATTACAAAGATCGGGTCACTATAACCTATAGCTCTCATACAACTGATTGCTCAGATATAAGATTTTTCGTTATAACTCTTCCATTTATGTAGCTAGACACATGAAATATTGCACTGTTGTCACTTACTATCAAAAGAATACTTTCAGTGAAAATGGCGAAGATCGGGTCGCTACAACCTATATCCACCATACAACTGATTTTTCAGATATGAGATTTTTTGCCATAACTTCTTCATTTATACAGCTAGAAACATCAAAACTCATTACTAACAGAATACTTACAGTGAAAATAACAAAGATCGGGTCACTATAACATATATCTCCCATACAACTGATTGTTCAGTTATGAGAATTTTCGTTATAACTCCTCCATTTATGCACCTAGGAACATGAAATTTTGCAATACTTCCACCCATTAACACCAGAATATACAGTGAAAATAACAAAGATCGGGTCACTTTTACATATAGCTCCCATACAACTGATTGTTCAGATATGCGATTTTTTGTTATAACTACTCCATCTATGTAGCTCGAAACATGAAATTTCGCCCTATTTTCACTCATTATCAACAGTTTACAATAAAATTAACAAAGATCGGGTCACTATAACCTGTTCATTGCCCCCATACAACTTTATGTTCAGATATGCGATTTTTTGTTATAACTACTCCATCTATGTAGCTCGAAACATGAAATTTCGCCCTATTTTCACTCATTATCAACAGTTTACAATAAAATTAACAAAGATCGGGTCACTATAACCTGTTCATTGCCCCCATACAACTGATTGTTCAGATACCAGTTTTTGCGATATATGTATCTCCTTTATGTAGGAAGCTAAACCCATTAAATTGTGTTACCGGTTTACGTACCGATCACACAGCAGTGAAAATCACTAAGATTGGTGCTATATAAGGTATATCTTCCATACATCTGTTTGTTTAGCTAGAATTTTTTATATACAATGTATCTCCTCTATCTATGTCTGCTGTGAATATATAAATTTTTTCAAATGCAGTAATCTGTTAACGTAAAATTTTCAGATGCTCATGAAAGGTATGGAGCCTTCGGTATAGCCGAAGACAGCGCTGCTCTTACTTGTTTTAACATAATAGTGGTATTTTCGTATTCTCCAGAAAGTTACTGGATCTTGCCAGTAACCAAATTTCGGAGAGTAAGCCAATATTTGCTCCCAATGAGTGAAATATGCAAGAAAGTACGAAAACGCAAAACCCGCAAGAAGTTGCTAGTTTTATGAACAGCTGATTAATTTGTTATTTTCCGATGCCATTTTCGTAGAAAACTAGTGTTTTCCATCTTAAGCCCTGTATGCAGCTCTCAAGAAAAGCAAAAGTTCCATGTTTTGGTTTCTTGTTTTGGTGGAAATTACTCTTAGTAATTTTTTGAAATAGTGTAAGTGCTCATTTGCACTAATTTTTATGGATCATGAATAAGTATACTAATTTTATTAGTACTCAAAGTCTCATCTTTTATTAACAAATGCTTTTACGCATCATTTTCGAAATCGCGAAATTTATTAATAACTCGGTATAGTTTATCTGAGTGTAGTTTGCAGTCAGTTAAAGAAATCAAGGACCTTGGTGTTATCTTTGACTCCAAATTTTCATTTAGCAGCCATATTAAATTTTTAGTCTCGAAAACATATGCTATGCTTGACTTTTCTGTAAATTTTTGACAAGTTTGAGGTGAATAAAATTTCAGTAGCCCATAGG
>NW_016184176.1:0-5306 GCF_001687245.7 Rhagoletis zephyria | reverse complement strand
ATACTAATGCATGAAAATCCTAACCTCAAAAAAATCACCCTTTAATAGTGAAAATATATTGTTTCATGTGGTCAACAAGAAGCCTGTAAAATATTAGTATTCTATATATTAATACGCTAATGAGATCGCATGCTACTGCGTCTATGAATTATAAAATTATTTAACTGAAAAGATATCACTCCACCTAATAATAATATTAGTAACGTGGACGATCAAGAGGCGCTCATGGGCTTAAAAACGCCACAAACAAAGTGAAAGTGTATGAAAAATTGAGGTGGTCGAATTTCGACAACGGCGCGATACTAGTTCTATTTTAAATGCAAGTTCACTAGTTACTATTAAAATACGATCCAATGACAAAATCTACCCAGCCTAATGTTTACATGTCAAACTATCGTAAATATGTGCTAAAATGCTTTTTCATTTAAGAAACATTGCGCATGCGTTTAGAATGATACGTAAATTGACAAGTCGTCGAATTTCTAGTTTTCTTACAAGCAGAGGATACTCGCTCTAACAAGGTGTCGAATCCCATACTTTTTCTTAATGATAACAACATTTTTTACAACATTTTTTTTGCTCTCCTGAAAAGTACCCATTTTCATATTCGATAGTTTGACATGGTAGCGAGGATACGTACATATATCTTTTTTAGTAATTATACGTAATTTTTAACAGTAGAAGAAACTTAAAAACCAGTAAGGATAATAAGTGTATGCCTAATACAATTGACAAATATATTAAAAAATTAAAAATCCAACGTATCATTTATGCTTATTTTACTAACCTACTTACAAAATCTTTTCACTAACAAAAACCCATTCTACATATCGGTCATTTCATTTTATAGTCTACGCAACACAGAAGAAGAGGTAGCGGTAATTTCAGCAAACTTAAATAAATTTTTATTATGAGACCATTAGGTAAATGAGCAGTTTGTATGTATATCGTCCTTTTTCAACAAATTTTGCACGACTGTTTAATATAAATATATACACATAAAATTTAATACATATTTACCTATGCAAATATGTACGAAATCCATTTTAAATGTAGTCGAAATAAATCTTTGCGGGCTGTAAAATTAAGCGCTTTTGTTTCACAAATTTACAAGCTTACAAATATTTGCAATAAATTCATCTCAGATTTCAAGCGTGAACACAAGCTGTGAGGTAAAACGATAAAATGAGAAAAAAATTAACACAATTAAAAAATTGGCATTTAGGCGCTTATCGACAAGCATACACTGTCGACATGTCACTAGCGACACTTAAGTCTGCGTATGCACATAAATATAAAAGCTGGTGTGATGCAGTTCAATGCACTGGGTGACCTGAGAGTAACTAAAAAAAAAAGTTTGGTTTTTGTATAATGAAGCTATGAATTAGGATAAGTAAACTCAAAATTATGCAAAATTTTAATAAAGCTACGAAATAAACTTTTTTTGACCTTTATTTGACCAAATCCGCTTCATAAAAAATATAATACATATAAAAATAATATTTGCTCGCCGCACATAAGAACAAAGTGACTAATTACGACGACAAAAATAGAAAAACAAAACTCTTTAAATCTTATCACACATACCTCTCTAATACTACTTGTAAGCCAGTCCACAATGTAACGCACAAATTTTGACTTTTAACGCAACGCAGCAGCTTTAACAGAAGCGCAAAGTTGGGTTTTCTATCGTGCGTCGAATTAAATAATTGTATGGTTTCACACAAAGGTTAAGCCAAGAAATTACTTATCCAACTCCGCTTTCAAAATTACTTGATGTGGTGAAATTTCATATCCAATGAAATGTCAAAAGCATAAAATTTGATTTTATTTATATTATTTTTTACTATTTTTACCTTAAAAAGGAAAATACAATCTTAAACCAATCAAAATGCACAGAGCTATAAAATTTTGTACGGGCAGCAGTTATGTTGGCATATACAATAACCCCATGAATTGCATGGACGGTTATGGATTCTACGTTTATCCAGATGGCAGTGAGTATCAGGGTCATTTTCGGCGTGGTCGCTTTCATGGTGTCGGCCGTATTAAAATGGCACCACCATATTCATTCACATTTATTGGAAAATTCGAGAATGGCGAAATGACCGTTATCAATGAGATGATCTACCCGGACGGTCTGACGTTTAACGCTAACTTCAAATCAGGAAAGATCGACACCACCAATTGGACTTATCTGAGTAAAGCCGATCGTCGATATAAACAAGAACTTGCCATGGGCCTCCCAGCAGTTACGCCGCACGAACCGCTTACACGCTACAATGCACGAACACTTGAGCCGAATACCTATGATACGGAAGAGGGTATTTTCGTCGAAAAGAGTCGCTTCATAACTCAAATTCCAGCTCCTTTTCTACACCAACGCTTTGTCAGCTGTGACGAGGAGCTTGATTGGATACGCAAATGTTGTCGTCATGCGGAAGGCGCTAAGCCCATGGAGCCAGACGAACCAGATGCTCGTCGTATAATTGAAGCCAATATAAAAGCATCAACGGAATTAGGCGACAATCTACACACTTGCACATGCAATTCAACTAAAGATGAGCAAGCAGCGCCTTTGCAAAAATTTTGCCGACGAGATTTACGCAAAGGCATTGACGAAACCCGAACAACTTCAGAATATTCGAAACACTGCAAGGACGGGCTCTCTTCAGTGAATACCAGTACGCTCGGTGACAGCCTGTCGAACAATGTCGAAACGAACTGAGTCAACTAGGACTAAAGGAAAACGAACCTGCGGTTGATTATTAGCTTATTTTGTAAAAAATTTACACAATTCTAAGATTGCAATGCTTATCTTGGAAATACATATTATGCTTTACATATATGCTTCGAAACCGTTTCTAACTAGCCGCGTTTTTTTGGCCAATTAAATGAATTCATTAAAATGTAATATATTTAATGCTTATTTGTATAAGAGATGTAAGAGCTACAAAAAATAGATTTGCAAATTATTAGCTCATTTATTATATAGGGCGTTCTTCAACCAAATTCTGAAGTAGGGCGTTTTTGAAAAGTTTTCTGAGATAGGGGGTTTTCGAACTGGCTGCCGAAATAGGTCGATCTTCCACTCAGGTATCGAAATGCTGTAGACATCTATGGAGGAAAATCAATGTAATCGACAAGTTAAATGAAATTTCAATATGGGTATCAAACGAGAAAGGTTTCAGAAAGCTGTATTTCTTCAATAATTTTTATGAAGATTGCCACCTTTTTAGAAATATTAACTCAGTTTAATTAACAAGTTAAGCGACATACATATATGTACATATATTTGTCTTAAAATGTCGTGTCAAACGACAGAGTTGCCAGAAAGAATTATTTCAAAAATATTTTTGAAGAAGGCAGCCAATCGAAAATTTTTATGAAAATGTAATTTTTTACGTTTTTCAAAGGGTTACACCGCCCTGAACAAAAATTAAAACAAGGTAAAATTTCGTTCGCTTCTAAATATTTTGAGGTCTTCCCCATTCCGAAATTCATAAAGTATTTCAGAATTTACATCAGAAGAAGTAGGAAATTAAAAAAGATTAGAAGAAGAAAACTTAAATTTTTTCCCTACGTTGCACATTAGGTCAAATGATTACTTTTTCTGTGCGAAATTAATAGCAGCTAAAATATTGCATTATTTTAATCTAAAAAAGATGGCAAACGTTAAAACAAGTGTAAATGCAGTAAATAAAATGTTAAACAGACTTGGCTTTCGTAAAACAGACTTTACTGCTTTTTTGTATGTTCAAATGATGTGTATATGTGTTTAGGTAGTACTCAAAAACATTGTCCAATTAGTTTAGTTTTGACACAAGTTATTTTCTTCCCATACTCAACCCCCTCCCCTTTAAAATGAGCTACATAATAAAATAAGTATGGTCTCATGTACATTAGTGGTTTCTTCTAGCGATTAGTTATGGCATTATCGAAATTCCTAAATTAAAAAAGAAAAATATTTACTACATGTCCCGCAGATATGCCTTGAGGAGAGATTCCTAAAGCAGTTAGTCTTCATAAAACACTTAATTTTCACTTGAGATTTCAGTATTTCCAAATTCTCCACCGATATTATTTATATTCAGAATACAAATGCTGCTTTGTGACACATTTACCAAAAATCGCTGGCAACTTCCTGAAAAGAATACGAATGTTTATGAAACTAATTTGTTAAAAGAATGTTCAAAGCTCTATTCACTATGAGTAACAAAAAATCGAAATTTCAGTCCGTGAGTTCTCTCAAGGATTTGCCTTTTTGCGAAGGCGCTAGTGTAGTTATTTGTAACATAGCCTCGGCTACGCTACAGGAGATGAAATGTAATCCAAATTGAGGCTGCTATTTTTTTTTATCACATACTTCCATTTTCACTATTTATCACCATTAAAATGGATTATTTATCACCAAAAAATGGTGGAGATATTTTTGGAGATAGCTAAAAATTCGGAAAAAGGTTGGCTATCCTATTTTAGCACTTTAGCGATAGCGAAAGTTAGAATCCGGCTGATGGTCGACACAGTTGGCTTTTTGATTTCGAAAAGAACCTCATCAGCAAGAAACGCTTTGTTTTCAGATCTAAATATTTTAGCATCCTTTCCAAATTGTATCCCATAATTTTCATATTTATTTGATAAATAATTGCAAAAAATACGCGTGTTTTCTTCTAAGAGTTTCATGGAACTTTCCCAAATATCAGCAGCACCATATTTTTTTCAACATGGTTGACAACCGAAAAAGGCTTTTCTTTTTTCGAACATCCAATCAGCCAAACTTCAAATAACTTGCCTTTTGTGATAGCAAGATAGCCCAGAAAACCCCGTTTTTCTTGAAAACGGCTAAAAACGGCAAGTTAAGTAAAATAAATTGTACTCATTACATCTTAATTTATCCATTTCCGATTCCATTTTGTTTGCCGAAAGTTAACAAAGTTGTAAAAGCTTACATAAAATCATAAATGGAAATAAATCAGAAAATTTTTGAGGTTATGCAAATAAGTCAGTTTTTTTTTGCAAACAAATGATAAAAAGTCACTTTTTTACATTGGGACATAGGTTCTCACTTAGATATAGTTTTGTTTCCCATTTAAAATTTTCCTTTAGTTATTCGAACTTTACAAAAACAATGCACTTGAAATTTACAAAATAAACCGGTTGCGCAAACAACGTATCAATAACGTTTTGAAAGTGTAACTTTGGTTTATTGCTGTATAACGGTGTTTTTTATTTTACAAAAACTAAGTGAGGTTTCTGTTATTTTGGAGTATTCCCTTCATAATGGCAACAAAAAATAATGTAAAACT
>NW_016184175.1:0-5306 GCF_001687245.7 Rhagoletis zephyria | reverse complement strand
GACGCACATTCCGGTGTCTTGTTGCAGTACTATGGCATGAAGGAAACTGTCTACTATACAGTGCTGTTCGGTGTGTCCCGTGCAATTGGCGTACTATCATCAGTTACTTGGCACCGAGCCCTGCTAATACCAATTGAACGTCCAACCAGCTTCACAACTGATTTATTAATGGAGAGGGTGAAGAAGCGTGGCGCTGGGGAGGATGGGAAAAAAGTAAATGTTAATAAAATATAAATGTNCACGTTATATGGCGCAACGTAAATTTGCCGAAAGACATTTGCCTGAATATGAAACCTATCAGCTGCTAAAAACCATTTTCGAAGTAGTGCCACCCATACTTAAAGCGCTGGGAAAAGTGAAAAATCCTTGGCCAAATGTGGACGCACATTCCGGTGTCTTGTTGCAGTACTATGGCATGAAGGAAACTGCCTACTATACAGTGCTGTTCGGTGTGTCCCGTGCAATTGGCGTACTATCATCAGTTACTTGGCACCGAGCCCTGCTAATGCCAATTGAACGTCCAACCAGCTTCACAACTGATTTATTAATGGAGAGGGTGAAGAAGCATGGCGCTGCGGAGGATGGGAAAAAATTAAATGTTAATAAAATATAAATGCGTCTGAATTTATATTCTGGGCTATAGAAAAATTTAATCAATGAAAAAATTAAGACAAATTTTGTCTGTAATCGAGTAGACTTAGACGACACACACTACCATAAATGGATCTAATTAGTTTGAGGTAAATTGCTATTGAAAATTGGCGTAGTCGGAGTGTAATCGCGCCTACCTACTAAATAACGCTTTTTCGCTCCCGATTTTGTCCGATGCTTCGAAAGCTTCGCCAATTGACTCCCCTTGCGAAGTCGGCCCTGGTGTAGATAGGTTGTTTTTTAATAAAAGACTTCTGCGCGGAAAGGTGTTCTGCTCAAAAATACAGTGGTCAGCGTAGACGGGTTTCCTGCGCAAAAATACAGTGGTCAGCGTTTTTACCAAGTGGATGGCGTTTATACCATGTGGCTTGGTATTACCCCATTTTAAAATGGGTCCCAGGGGGTCCGTACAGCGGTCATAGAGGGGAAGGGAAACATTTCTTAAAGTTCGGACTGTGCTCTTTCTAATGTTTGGAGTTTTAGGTGCCTTTCACTTTTTAAAATGAATTATGCCCGCGGGGCCTAATTTCTTTTGTTGATTGCGGTCTTAATACACGGCCATAATTCACGGAGCCATCTCAAGTTTATTCTTGACTTACATATGTTACAAGATCATCTTCGTCTCCGCTCGCTTATTTTCTTATAGAATTTGTGAGCCGTACTCGTGAAGCAATTTTGCAGATTGGCTTTGTATAAAAAAGCAGGCGAATGTAACAACTGATATATGTTTTTGAGCAGAAAATAATGAGTCGATTACGGATTGAAACCGAACTTCGGTTGAATTGCCAGTGGCTGAAGTGGTATTACAGATTTTTCATTTTAAATGGCGTAGTTAGCTGTCAAAAAAGTGTCAAGTAGCTCTTTCGAAGTTCGATTTTCCCCTGGGATGTAATTATTGGAGCAACTCCCCGGGAGTATTAGGAATTGGACTGAATATACATTTTCATTTATGTAAGTTGTGTTGCCCATCGGCAACCAAACTGAGGTTGCGTTGCTATCCATAATCGTAATTTTTGCTTAGGCATTGATAATAAAACCAAATGTTTCCTAATTTGATATAATTATTTTTATAAAGGAAAGGTGTTACCTCAAGGGTGATCCCATGGTTCNTATGAATGTTCTTTAACATAAAAAATATAAAGGAAAAAAATAATTAATATATCTTGACCTTCTTCCAACTTTTCATTATAAAATACTTACTCTTCAGATTTCTACTCAATAAGTGGTATAGCATGGGAATTTAAGATTTTAATAATTTTTATTTTTTATTAGCATTCAGTAAACCCCATAATTATGCTATACTTAAATAATTTTATAAGTACATATGTACTTACAATGTACGTATGTATATATTTAATTCAATTTGTTTAAAAAAATATAACAAATCCTAATACAGTCTTATTTCATGAATTCCGCTTCAATGCCAAACTTCTAAAACTAACAGATTCATAAGGGAAGGGGTATGCCTATATGGGTAGAATTATAGTTTTGTTCTAAGCAATTCATTTAAATATACAATATGTTACATAAATAGTTTGTTTCGCTATATCGTTACCTAAGGGTGAAAACAGGTGAACAATTTAAAAAAAAAAATGGACTTGGCACTTTTTCACCCTTAGATGACGATATGCTTATTTATTGAGCTTGAAAATACAATCACTTCAACTATAGTTTTGAATATAGAATTGGAAGATCTATAAATTGGTTAGCAATTAGCAGCATACAAATCCACCTCTTATTTCACTTCTCACTTTTTAATGTTAAACTAGATGTTAACTAAAAATTATAATTCTAACTATGTATAAAAGTGTGCATTTTGTACATATCGTCGTCTGGGTAAAAGATTGTCGTAAGCCCCATTTTGATGAATTTTAGTTCTAGTTACAGTTATATATTTTGAAATAAGGCCTTTCGATTGGTGTTATCAGTTTTTAGATATCTCCTTCAGTTTCCGAGATACTGACTAAAAAATTTTCGCTAATTTAGTCAAAATTTAGTTAGTGACGCAGTGATATTAAACTAAGCAATATCTTAAAAATGGCGTTCTCCATTTTTGGATATCTCCTTTAGTTTCCGAGACATTGAGTAAAAAGTGTCGTTAATTTGGTAGAAATTTTGATCACATTTTGTCGTATTTCATACAAAGTGGCTGCCAAATTGTGAGCAAATGACGCTTACGACAAAATTTTACTAAAGAAAATCCTTCATAAACTCAAAACTAATTAACAATAAACATTAAAAACTAAACTTTTTATGAATTTTGTAAACTAGTAACATTTTCAGACACTTTGGAGAAAATCTATCTTCGCGTTTTTGAGAAATTGCATTCCAAACTTCAATCGTGATTTCCCACAACCTGCCGAAATTAACATACGACAATCTTTTACCCAGGCGACGATATGTGTGCATACAACACCTATTCTTACTAATCCAATGTCAATCAAAATCACTTATGTATGTATGCCATTGGATCACTTCATAACTAAAATAGCAAAATTTTTAACATTTCCATTCATTTACTAAAATCAGCACGTACATAGCAGAGGATAATGAGCGTTTTTATGAATGTAGATTTATGAAATTAATTATAGAGAGTACTTAGTGAGTAAAAAATTTAAAATATTTAACTATATTGCCAAGAAGAACAAGTTACTTAGCAAAATATATTTATGTACATTGTACAAGCTAGGTAATATGCCTTCCTCCTTATCGTTCATGCGAATCTCTTTTTTGATAACTTTAGCACTTGGGAGTTTACAAGTGATCTGCTCTGATCACAATTTATGCACTTCATGCGTCTTTATTTATGCCATTGCTGTCATAGATTTTACATATTCGCCCGCTCGCTGCTCTCATTTACAACTACTCCTGTGTATGTAGTTTATCATGTACCTACTGCGTGAGTGTAAGAACTCACATAAACCATTGTTGCGTTTTGACAATAACAAAATAATTATACATATATGTAAATAAATACGCAGTAGTAAATATCTTAGCGATTAAAGGATTACAAATGAGAATGATTGATCAATGTTTATTATTATGTACAAATGTATATTTAAATATGTACATATGTATGAAGGCATGTCTGCTTGGCGTTTGCATGATTTATCCATACATACATATACACTCGTCTAATAGGAACACACCCACTTTCTTGAGGCACACATGATTCTATGATAATCATTACTATTTCTAAATATTAATTGGTAAAAACTAATATTTCAGTCATATGTTTGCCTTTCGTGCAATACATCCATCCCGGCAGGGGTAGGGATGTGCCTTTATGTATGTATGTATTACTATATCGATTGCTTGTGGGTTGACTGGCTGGTTCGGTAAGTGGCTTATGCATACATTATTCGTTTGTATTATTGATTGAAAGTGCACTTCACTCTTGAGTAGTTGGTGGATTGCCTGCAATAGAAGGAAAGGCCAGCCATTAATTTTTGCTGAGTAAAATACATATAGAAAAATTAACAATTTATTAATTCAACACAAAGGAAATCTCTTATAAATAAAAGCACAGCACAACGATGTTATAATGCAACAAAAGCTTAGATGTTTTCAGCACGAGATTTCCATGTCTATACCATGCATACATATGTACGAATTATTGCAACACAGGCTGACTTCCAAAACGTCAGTTGCTTTGCATCCGTACAAAGTATAATGTTCCATAACGTCGAACTACAAAATGTTTACAATGTATACTTTTCCAAAAAGCATTCGAAATGTTATCGAAATGCATCGCTGGAGTAATCAGCGCACCAAAAAAAAGTTGGTGCTTCTCTTTTTGTTGGTTTCCATTTATGTTTTAAAAATGGAAAATTCCGAAAGATGATCATTGTTATATTAAATATTCAAAACGTGCAATGTATTTCTTTGCAATGTTTCACAACTCTGCACTCTGTTTAAATGCCGCAGTAGAATCCAAACATTGTATTGGTACGTTTTGGAAGTCAGCCACAGTTGAAACCCCAAAAAGAATAAAAAACAACCAGAGGAAATTAATCTTCATAATAAATGTTAGAGGATAATCTTAGAGAAGAACTCTAAAACAGGTATTTTAGGTGTTTTTTTTTTTTTTATCTGAGTAAAGCGCTGGAAACTTGAAAAGCGCTGAAACAATCCTGTCGTGGAGTTCCAATCTGACAAAATAATTTACTAACAAAGTAGTGATTGGGGCATTGGATGGAGTTACACCATGGGATGGAGTACATAAAGCAAAAAAGCGACAAAGTGAGTGTTTTACTGAAANCAAAACAGGTATTTTAGGTGTTTTTTTTTTTTGATTATCTGAGTAAAGCGCTGGAAACTTGAAAAGCGCTGAAAACCTGAACAATCCTGTCGTGGAGTTCCAATCTGACAAAATAATTTACTAACAAAGTAGTGATTGGGGCATTGGATGGAGTACATAAAGCAAAAAAGCGACAAAGTGAGTGTTTTACTGAAAATTGTTGTAAACAATTTAGTTAAGAATAGGAAGGGCGAAATAACATTATACATTTTTGTAGCAATGAAAATTCACTTAAAAACCCACCAGCTTTGGAGTCTCTAAAAAGGCAGGTTGGATCAAATTTCCATTCGCTTAAATTTTAGTTTATTTTTTCTTATACGCACTGATTATGTTTAATATCAGTACACAGAACGAT